>NW_008662053.1:0-8100 GCF_000695815.1 Acanthisitta chloris | reverse complement strand
TCCCTACACACTCATCTGTGCTATCCATGGACAAGTTTTGAACTCTCTATGCAACTGAGGATTGTGTTCTAATGCCCAAGGCATGAAAGGGATAAACAAACCAACAGACAACAGATTTGAGTCTACATATACCTTCTATAGTTATATAATCCAAACTTTTTGTAACCAAAGGTACAGCTCAGTAAAAGAAAGATTCATGGGCTATATAATAATTACTACTTCTATTCAGATATGGCTTGAAAGATCGTAATTCCTAATGTTAAGTACGGCTAATATAAAAATTTAATTTACCTATCCCTGAGAAATAGAAGCGAACTTTCTATTTACAAATCTTTTTGCATAGGAGGAGATCTAACAGATGGAGGAAAGTAGACATAAAACAGTTTACCATCTTAAATTTCAAGCATTGATATATTTGACCTTTTTTTTCAGCCTAGTGCCAGAAAAAGCTCATGTGGAAGCCACGACATACACCAACTGCAATAATAACACAGTGGCACCGTGTGAAACACTCATTAATTCTGAACAGCAGTTTTTATTTCCAACCTCCACAGCTCACAACAGCTGAGTAACACTCTGATGAGTTCAGGATCAATCCAAGATACATGGAGCACAATCAGGAAGTGAATACTGAAAAGAAAGGGATGTTAAAGTTTTCTGTGTCAAAGATTCTGTTCATCACAACCTAATATGCTTTTGAGATAGCTACAGTCAACTTATAAAAATATACAAATATTCTGGGGGGATTCTACTTCCATACTTCCTTTGAAAACCTTTTTCCAGTACAAGAATAGACCTATAATACTAATACTAGCTGCAAAATATATAATTTGCCAATCTGCAAGACAAGAAATAGTAGCTTGCTTTATGAAATTAATTATCAGATATATCAGTCATAACTTCTGTCAGGTGCACACTTTAAAGTCCAATATTTGAACGTTCTAAAGTGAATTCCTTATTTGTTTGCAATGCTCTTCTACAATTTTTGGAGGTTTTTAAAGTTTTAAATGATTGCTCTTTTCCTTTCCCTTAAACATCGTCAGTAATTGTCTTTGCTCATTGTAACAGTCTCATTAGTAGCATCCACTGTAAAGTAATTTTTCAGCTGCTAAGAGATTTATTCCAGCAAAAAATACTGCAATATCTAAGCTGCTTCCTATAATAAGTTAAAAAAATTGCGTTAGGTGAAGCAAGAGAAGATTTAACTCTGTATTAATGGAATATTTACTATAAATATGTAGAGTTAGATCTTCTATCCCTTTGCAACAGCTCTCAGTGCTTTGTACTAAAAAGAGGAAGATCATCACCTTCATTTTACAGACTGCAAAATGTAGGCACAGGACATGAAAACAACCTCTCAAGGCTGTGCCATACATGACAGTGAAATGTCACCTCAGTTCTACATCTCAGTACATCACATCTTCCAGCTCAGTCCATGCTCCGTGTCACCCTCTGCCCTGTACAAGAATTCAGAGACAATTCTAATGCCAGTGAATAAATGGCAGGTGGAAAATGAAAAAAACAAAAACCCTAAACATCAAAGAGTTGTTTTAAAGACAGAGTTTTAGAACTAGAGTAATTACCCATCAACATCAGGGAAAAAAAAAAAGAAAAGTCAGTCTTAATATATGCACAACATAGTGAAGCCTAAACAGTTTTTCTGACCTTTAGACCAAGCAGATCCCAGAATGGAGTTAATGACAAAAAAGATAAAGTTTCACACACAAATATTGAATAAATCCTTTGAAACAAACCATTTGAGATTAGTAAAACATTAAAATTTCTTGCAAAAACTAATTTTATCTGAATAAAAATTCTTACACATTTAGTATATAAATTAAGAAGTCTAACTGACTTGATATGAATTTATAACACTATTAGAACTGGGTAAATGGCTACACTGGCCAAAATATATTTTACCCATTTATTTCAGTAACAACAAAAACATAACTACTGAGGAGTAAAAATGGGACAGCAGCTGTATTGGGTTTACATGGCAAGATTTTGGCAACTTTCACAACTTTTGAGCCTTTAGTTTTTTTCAAATTCAAGGAATTTGAACCCTGCCCAACCCTGGCAGTGTTCCAGGCCAGGCTGGATGAGCCTTGACCAACCTGGTCTACTGGGAGGTGTCCCTGCCCAGGGCAGGGACTTGGGACTAGATGATCTGTAAGGTCCATTCCCACCCTTAAAATTCTGTGATTCTATGAATGTGTAACAGGGTTTTCCATATGGTAAGGACTTACTCATACACATATTTCTTTGCATATATGCGTACATATTCAGTCTCATATAAAATATATAACACCAACACTATCAACAAAGAAACTTATAAAAGTATATACAGTTTTAAGTCACCTAAATGTTATTTTAGTCAATAAACTTTGAAGAGGAAACCAAGAAAACCACCTGGACCTATTGGTTCCTTTATCAGCAATGGATCAACCTAGTCCATTGACAAGAGGCAAATCCAGGACCAAAGTAGGAAACAGATGTTCTGTTAAACCATATGTTCTGAGACTGGGATAAAATTACATGTATCCAGACTCCGATTAGGAAGCTGAACATAAAATAAAGGAATGAAAAATACATACAGCTAATTTGCTTAGACTGGTCAGCATCTCATTTTGATCCTCAAAGCCAGTTGGATGAATTTTGCTCACGGCATCCTCTTTCTCAGTAAGCCATACATCAAAAAGGCACTGAAACAGAATTGGAGAAAAAAGACTTGTCAAGCCTTTCCTCGTGCAGTTTTTGGAAGACTATTCTGATCCATAACTGATAGAAACTATTCACCTGCTCTTCTGCAAAATGCTGCCATTTGCGCAGAATGTCCTGCAGCAGGAACCATCGGTCCTCTGTCCACCTGCAGATGGCTGCCCACCGTTTCCCAAAGTGCTACAGAGAAACAAACACACAAGAGAATTTTGCATTTGTTTACTTTTTTCCCCAAACACGCCAAGCTGTTTTTCCTACAAGTTTTTATGAAACTTTCCTAATTCAGTTTTTTCAGTCTAAAGCCCTTAGAATATGTTGCATGTCACACTGATATGGATCTTAGCACCGTTTCAAATAAAACCAAACCTGAGAGAACAAGAAAAGCAACAGATTCAAAACCAGAGTATTTTAATACTAATCTATTGATACAGTTTTCCATGAAGTCTCCAGCATTATGCTTTCAAGAAACCTCTCCTTTTCAACATTTTACAACACCCAAAGCATAACTACTTGAAACATAACTATGGTGGCTCAAAGATGTGGTCAAAGCAAGAAAATGTTTGGCTTTTAAGTTGCCTGACACACTGAGCTGCATCATAATGGATATTGCCTCAACTTAGAAAAATGAAAACTAGCTCCACTCAACTAGCATAATAATGCTAATTTAAACACTTGTCAATTCTTAAAGAGCTTAAATATGTTTCACAGTAATACAGAATTCTTCCTTTTCAGTCACTTACTGCATAAAAACATAGTAGATTTTGTGCAAGATGCTTTCTTTGGCTTTTCTAGCCTTAATATTAGGATCACAGTTTTTATATTTAAATATCCCACATTCAAGCAGCTGTCTTTGCTTAATGATCCTCGGGGGAAAAAAGTTAATTTTCCCTCAACACCTGTAGTAACATCTTCATCAGCCGGTCTTTATCACTATGGTATACTTTCAAAAATATTGTTTGCTTCTGCATCCAGAAAACACCAAAACCTTAAGAGTACAAGACCAAATATCTGGCTCTGCATTTACTCTAAGAGAACACTGATTTGCATAGCAAAAAAGGTTTTGCTGAGTCAATACAAAACACTATTTCCAGCATTTGATTTCAAAGAGCCACAAAACCTACCGCCTTTTTGTTTTTTGTCTTCTTGGACAGATAAAACAGGCTGATACTGAAGGAATCACAAAGCAAAAAGAAAGTTGCTCTCAGATATTTGGTTTCTTCTTCTCCAAGATACATGCATGTATTCATCTATGCAAAAGTCACTTCCTACAGAAATACTTCAGACTATCTTCAGAAATATCTCCTGAGATGCACACAATGCTACTAGTTCTGCTTCAACCCTATTGACACTTGATGTCACTGTTCTTTCTGAGAGTTTAGTCCTTACCTGCAGTTGCTCTTCCAGCGCAGCAGTAGCTCTGTCTCCAGTGTTTTCATCCACCACCACTACCATATGGGTTAGAGAATTCACCTTGACTTGTTCCTGTTCCAGATCTTCTTGAAATGCCTAGAATTAAAGCACACGTGTTAGAAAGGTGTTTCAGGTGTCTCTAACCAGCCTCAAACCAACAAAAGGATATGGGAAACAAAGTCCTGGATTACGACCTCAACACTTCAGCCGGGTGTGTTCCAGGGATTAGAGAGCAGATAGTCTGATATCACACATGCCTTGTCACAAGAAAAACCTTATCTGCATTACAAACTAGGTTGAATTTCAGCATATCATTTTTTCTGCTGCTTTTTACAAGGAGCATAATTCACTTAGATATGAAGTGTAAGCCCTAGCTGAACGATAATGTTCTGCATTCAAAACCTCCTTGCTAAAACATCTTACTTTTATTTGAAAATTTTAAAAATAAATATAATGTGGTTATAAGCAATAGGAAAGGAATGAACAGATTACTTTGGTTTTAAGGCATAGATTTCTTACCACACATTTCAGAGTAAATTCTTCCCTGTGATAGCCTTTGAGACAATATATTTGTAAGAATCCTCCTTTTTCTGACTTTCATGCCTGTGATTACCATTTGCTTCAGCGAGCTAGACTATAAAACAATTTTCAAGGACTGTGAAGTACATCCACTTGTTAGAACTGTCCCTGGAATTTAGACTTCTCAACATTTTATGACCCTGCACTTGATCAAGGAAGAGGAGTCAGAGCACTCATGGATCAGTGTATAACACAGCTCACTTGCCACAGATTTAATCCCTTTTTTAAGCCATACAACACTAAATCCATTGCTCTGCAAGCCTACAGCCAGGGACAAGGTGACTTTATTTCCTGCTTAGTCTGTATCTGACAGCTAACATCCCAGAACAAAACCAGAGTCAGGAATGCTCTGCAAGTGCAGAGTGTAGGGCACTTTGGGACTGGGAGTTTTGCACCCACTGTGAAAGACTTGAGAAGTCAGAACAGATGAACTAGGAAGTTGAGTCATTTTCTAATCCTCTGACAGACTCAATTTACCTTGATGTAAAGGGCTGTTCTTTACAACACAAGTGTCTCTTTTTACCATTACATTCATTGGTGAAAATTTTGTCTACAGGATCTTGCTGAAACAGGAGTTTACTGAGGGCAGTCCCAAGGCTAGAGCATGCTCTGTTCAAATCATTTACGCTCAGGGATCTAATCAGTTCTCCTTGTAGAAGTAGTAAATTTTCAGGGACTCAAAATATAAGATGGATATAGATGTGGATGCAAGGAAAGAGCAACAACAGCAACTCATAAAACTCCACCATTCATTTAAATCCTATCTATCAAATAACAACTTATGCAACTCCAACATAATCTAGTTAAAAGTGAATAAAAGTACCTACCTAGGTCATCCAAATACCCTCAAATAAATCCACTCCTGATACCTGAACATTAGTCTCATTTTATCTTTTCAATTAATCTGAAGTACTAAAAATCCTAGCTTTAAAAAGCTTAGATGTTTTTAGAAAGTTAATGAAACTATAAAATCTACTGACTATAAATTGCACAACAATAATATAGTATAATAAAATCCATTCAATTAAAAGCAGACTTTTTTCTTAATTACTACATTTCCAATATAATATTCTGCTTAGACAGCTTAATAGTCCTCAGATTGTTACTTAAAAGTGGCTTTCTTCCTTTATAAAACTATAAGGAAGGGATTGTTGCACCAGCAGACAAAATACATAAAACACTACTGCAAAAATCACTAGTTCTTTATGGAAATGTTTAACTATTACTCCAAAATATATTGACTATGCCAGATTTCTTACCAGAATTCTGTGCCTTACTAATGACAATAAAATCTACAAAATCTACAAAAAGTAGAATTCACCTCTCCTTCAGTCCCCTCAGAAAACCTTTGATACCATCAAGTTATCAGCCTCCTATTTCGGAGCCAAAGAGAACACTTAAAGAGGAGCCTGAGACAGGATGATAACAAACCAAGCCTATAAACTTTGCTGTAAGTCTGTTTCATTTGAAATGACCATTGACTTTTACATCTCCTAACTTTTGGTTCCTCTATCCATTTATAAAACATTCTTTCTGGTATGTCCAGAGTCATGTGAGAGCCAGAAAAAATTAGAGGGATGTTGGTTTTTGTTGTTTGTGTTTGCTTTTTAATAATGAACCAATAACTGTGCCACTAAAATTCCACTGGTTTAACCCCTGTTATAGGAGGCAGCTTTGCTGTCCATAGAAATAATAGATTTATATGAAACTTTCAATAATAATTTAAATATTCTGATAATAGTTTAAAAAAGGAAGACAACTTGGTTCTTTGATTTCTGAATAAGGCAAGCTATAAATGAATAAAAATGTAATTAAAATTAAACCCAAAACATTATCCTTCCACCATACTGGCTAAATTGATTCTTGCACAGAAAATAGATTTGAAAAGTAATGCACATAAATAGATAATGTTGACTAACTCAACACACCAAGAAAGAAAAACTAGTGTGTGGAAAAGATTTCTGCACGTCTTCACTCAGAATCTTCAAATACATGCTAAATACCCACTTTTCTCAACATTAGAAAGAGGCAGCATAAAGACATTGCATAAATAAAAGGATTACATTTTATGTTAACATTCAAGCATAAAATGCATAGAAATGGGAATGAAGCTATACAAGCCTTAGTACTCATGTATTTAAAATTTTTTCATGCTTCTTTCTCTAACTATCATTTCATAATTACCTGCTGTCCTCCTTTAAAAAGCAAATTTCCTGTCAGTATATATGCTTAGCTAGCAAACCCATGTGCTGAAATGCATTGTCTCCTCACAGATGGCACAAATAGCAGCAGGAGGTGCAGAATTTGTATTCTTCAGTAGCACTCCTTAATCAGAATGCAGAGAAATCATCTTTAACACAGAAGTGGATTGTGCAGCCTTTTGCAGCTTTTGACCTCTTTTTAAAGAGCTGTAAAAGCTGATTTCAGTTTGAATTGTTTCTTTGGGGATGATCTGCCCTGTAAAACCCAGACTTGCACTGACACAGGCCTTCAAACACCAGGTGCTAAAATCTCTCAAGGTACCATGAACTGAACTGTTTTGAGCCACTGATGTAGAAACATTCACAGGTCACCAAAGCAAATCTCCATGACCTCACAAATCATCTTTGTTTTCTATACTTCTCTGTGTTTCCTTATCATCGTCACCATGGGCCATGGATACATACACAAATTATCTTAACATTTAAATGAATACGAAGCAATACAGCTTAATCCAGGAAATGAAACTTTTTGTTAATTAAATACATTACCGAAAGGTATTTTTCACAGTTAGACAGCAGAGTCTCTTTTGCAGTGTTGTACAGATATATTCAGAGTCCTGAAAGTCCTAACAAAACTACTCAGTCTGACTACTGCATCATTGCTCCTACAACATGCAAGGAAAACAAGTAAGGTGCAAAGAGAAGCAAAGGCGGGTATTAAAAAACCTGATATAATCTTATTGCACTGTGTAATGAAAGGATGTTAGGGCAGCATTGTATATGATTGTTCATATTTAAAAAGGCAGTAATTTATTTTTAATATCAGAATAAAATGCAGAGTTGTGATAAAATAACTCTACAAAAGCTTGTTAGCTGTACAAAACAATAAATATTAAGCCAAAAATTCCATATTGCTTTGCTATGCTTTAATGGCAGAAGAAGAGCTTTTAAAATGTCAAAACCTCAATTTGGCTTTTATGCCCTTGGCAGCAAACTATAGCACACCTTATGCTCTTCGACTTGTCGTTTTAGGTCCTCTAGATCTGGACCTAAGGGCTCCATATCAATTTTCTTTGTTCTTTCCTCTGTTTTTGTCAGCCAGTCAGCTAACTGGGCCAGCTGCTGATTCTGCAGATCCATTAGGACTTTATGCAAACTGTAAAACAAAGAAAGAATCATTATTATTTATAAT
>NW_008662052.1:34435-44923 GCF_000695815.1 Acanthisitta chloris | reverse complement strand
CTGCTGTAGCCTCGAGCAGGGCCAAAAAAACTCAGTTACTTCCCCGCTCTCCCTGCCGAGGGATTTCTGGGGAGCTGCCCCTGCCCGCGGGCACTGTGCGGAGCCGCGCGGGGCGAGTGGATGCTGGATGATGCTGCTGCTGGTACCTAAGTGCTCTGTGCCCACCGAAGTGCCCACCCCGACCGGCCCCGACGTGCGGCTCAGCTCCCCTTTCTCTTCCGAGAGCTGTATAAACGCTCACAGGACTCCTGGCTTTCGGGCGATACCTTAAAGTGCAGGAGATCGTCCATTCAGCGTTGTGGGAAAGTGGGTTCTGGCTTAGTTTTTTGCATTAATTCTACTACGGCTTACGTGGCTGTTGATATATCCATGCGGCATTCCAGGCACATGGAGTGTCCATGGAGAAGGATCACACTGTACCCTCGCAGCAGTATGGATCAGTGAATAACTCCAGGGAGAAGGTTGTGTCAGGCTGCACTGACATTGTGGAGTAAGGAATCTGGGCCAAACTTTGGGTTCAAAAACATCAGCAGCTGAATTCAAACATGCAGAGCTTTGGAGAAATAATACAGTTTAACATTGTAATTCTTCCTTAAAAGCAGATGAGGCTGTCTTGTACTTTATGAAAACCAGGATTTTTAACGGTAGCTTTTATGTTTGAAAAGATGGTCAGGTATTTTCAAAGTCAATATTTTCCATGGAATTTATGCTTTACCATGTTTGATATTTATTTTATTAAAACCTCTTTGGCTCCTGAACCATTGACCCTTGCCACTGGATAACGTTGCTTTCAGCATTGTTGGGTTTCTTTCTTGGGGGAGTTGTTTTGTTTGTTTGGGTTTTTTTGATCAGAGTTTATCCTATCTATGGAGTTAAAAAGTGCAGAAAACTTAATTGTGGCTTGGTAGATCCCTTGCTATCAATATATTCCTAATGAAATGCTAGCCCTGGTAAGGTTAGTGGAAGTTTTGCCAGTGAGTTCAAGGCTTACCCTCGTGTTTTCCCCTGCTGCGTGGAAGTCAGGCCACTCTTTTGTGATGGTAAGGACGATGTGGATAATTTTCAGAGTTAAAAATAGCCGTTTACAGCTGCTTGATTTAGGTCCAGAACAATCATGAGGTTCATGTTCACCAATGCTAGTTCCTCGTGCCTGAGCTTTCCACTGCAGAAATTTGCAGGCTTAAACCAAACAAACTGCTGTTCTCTCTGGTTAAGTTTCAGGTGAATCATTTTGCTGAATCTACAGTGCACAAGCTTGCTCAAATCTCTTTTGGCTGGTAAAGAAAAGCCACTCCTGTTTCACACAACCTTTTCCAACTGTAAATTCTGACAATCTCTTAAACCATTTGGAAATGTTTGTATTTAAAAGGGCTTAGAAATTGGAGTCCTAAAACCCAAATGCGAGAGTTGCAGAGCATTAAACATAGCTGGAGTTAGGTAGATAGCTTAATGTTTTGGTTTTGAACAGGTTTTACTTGGGAGAAATGAAATGGAGACCTGTGCTGAGAAACATCTGGGGTTTGCTGGTAACTGCTTCTGGTGCAGAGCTTACCTCTTGGTTTTTGCTTTACATGACCATTAGAGATACTTTATTAGTACCTGCCTTTTCTAACCTGTCTGTAAAGCACTGCTGTATTTCAGAGGATGGTCTACCAAGCTGTAGAGCCCAAAAGTTAGAAGTTTTTGTTTTATTGGGGAAGCAAAGCTTAAGTGAGAACAATATCCGTATCTGTTTTGTTTCCCCTTTAATAACTTGAGCCCTGGCCAATTGCAGTTAATTTTGATGCAAAGGTGGAAGTTTCAAAGATGTGAAGATGCTGGACATGAAAAGCAGCTGCCACAGGAAAAGAGAGGAGGAGGCTGTATATCCTCAGGCTGTGTTAGACCCATGTGGGATCAGCAGAACAAAACCAACACGAGACTAGATTTCCTAAGAGTAGAGATGGGGCAGTGGACCACCCATGACTTAATTTGCTTTAAACAGGGGTTTAAAGTGCAGTATTTGCACTGAACCTATGTGAGGACATCTGTTTTATGGCCCAACTACCGTATTTGCTTGTCTTTTGTTGTTTGGGGTTTTTTTTTCTTCTAAGACACTTCTTTCTCCTTCCCAGGGCATTTTATCTCTTAGGTAAGAGCAAGCTAGCACAGCTGGAGGGTATATTTTATGTGGATTTAATTCATGAAGGATGGACTAGAGACGATCTCCTGCACAACAGCACTTTTCTTCCGTACCTACGTTAACTTTCTTTGTGTACTGTATTTCAGTCAGGCTCTGAGCAGATGTTTCTAAGTGAGAGACTGTGTTTCCTACTGTTATTTGATTTGTGTCCTAGGGCAATTAGCAAATGCACGCTGGGCTTGCAAGCAACGGGTACAAAAAATGATGGAGGTTGTGTTTAACTCTTAATTTCCAGTGGCATTCTGAGTTCTGCCTCCCTAAGGAATATGATTTTCCAAGTAAATGTTTAATTTGTCACTTTACCTGAATCTCTACTTGACAGCTCTGCTGGATCAGAGACTTAGGAAGGAAATTGATCATGTTTTAGAAATATTTACAGAAACTGAATGATTCTATTTTTCTGTAATAACAAATTTTAAAACTAAGTTATAGATGTAAAAAAAATAATTATTTAGCTCATCAGTTTCTGTTGCTTCTGGGCTTTTCTTTGCCTAATTGGAGAGTCCTTTACTGATCCCTATAAAAAAAGTCTTATGGTGTAGCCATGACTAACAGGTCAAAGTTAGTTGGATTTCGTACCTCCTGCTATCTTTGCTTCTGAGGTTACATGTTAATGGTAAGCTTGAGATGTCATCAGTAGCCAAAAATACTGTCAAACGCCTTATGGTAAGTACTGCAAGGTGGTTTAGCTTGTAAGTGAATCACTACTTTCATTTTTATTAGGGGATGTTGGAGGTTTCATGCATCCTCCTGTTTGATGAGGTTAGTTTTGTGCATTTTGACAGCAAAACTGCTCCTTCTGGGAGGTGTTGGGAACAAGTTCATCAGGAGTGCTGGACTGAGAGTGATTTTTCACTCTTCCCTACAAGCTTAGTGTGGCAGTTGCTGTTTATACAATACTCTGTTGCAGTTGCTGTTTATACAGTTCTTCACATTGCACACTCTTAGCATATAAAAACCCACTTAGGATTCTTTTAAACATTTGTGAATCTTCCCCTTTATAAATAACCTCTAATAAAACTTTAAAAATGAACTGTTGGTTCAAGCAGCTTTTTGTCTTGTTGTTGACAGTGTTTCTTTAACTTCTTGCTTGAGGTACATCAGTAAAAGATTGTTTTGTGCCTGTTTTAACCGTGTTTTTCATTTAGTTAGGATATTTTGCCTTGCCATTCTTCCAGCCTCCATTTTCAGCTCAGGGCACTTTCCAAGTTGGAAATATTCTTACATTGTTTGCAACTCGTGAAGGAAGAACATTTTGAAAGGAAATTAATTTCTTCTTCAGCTCGTCTAAAGCTTTACAGTTCACAACTTTAAATATAAGATATTAAACTGTCAAGAAGAAGCATCTTCTGTATATGAACCTGACCCTTATTATTCCTTTAATAAAAGTAAATGTGGTAGGCATGATAAATACACTTCCATATGTTTCATGCCAGCAATGGAAATAGAGTCCCTGCTTAATTTTTTCTTTTAAATAAAATCTTGCAGGGCAGTAGCTTTCATACTGATCTACAGAGTACCTCTTGGTTGTGAATGGAGCTCTGGCCAGTTATGTGATAAGTCCTTTCTTCCTTATCTTCCCCTTGTGTGTATTTGAAATCTTTTTTACTGCATACAGGAAAAAAAAGGGTATTGATAAGCTCTTTGTCTTTTTCCTGGAAATCAAAAAAGCAAAAACTCTTTTGCTGCTCTTTTATACTCTCTGTCCAGACAGTTCTGCCATAATTGTCAATACTTCAGCTTTTAGTAGCCCTGAGCATTTCCCAAGGTCTGAGGCAAATAATTTCCTGATAGAGTCTATTTCAGAGAAAGGCAGGAAGGGGACCACAGTGCTTGAGGATTCCTGGCACTCAGATGGGGAAATCCATCTAGGTTGCCCGTTCATTAAATTGTAATGAACATTGCCCCAGCCCAGGGTGGATGAAGCCTTGAGCAACCTGTGCTAGTGGAAAGTGTCCCTACCCAGGGCAGGGGGTTGGGAAAAGATGATCTGTAAGGTCCATTCCAACCTCTAAAATTCTATGATTCGATGAAAATACCATAAACAATCTTATTGCCATTTGCAGGTACCACTGCCTCCCAACCTCACCCATTATTCTGCAATATCTCACTGCCTCATTTCTCTCATTGCTCACAAGGGGCACTGGGTACAAATTGAAAGAGGGGAAATTTAGGTTAGATATTAGGAAAATGTTTTTCCCTGTGAGGGTGGTGAGACACTGTCCCAGGTTGCCCAGGGAGGCTGTGGCTGTCCCAACCCTGGCAGTGTTCACAGCCAGGTTGGATGAGCCTTGAGCAACCTGCTCTGGTGGGAGGTGTCCCTGCCCAGGGCAGGGAGTGGGGACTAGATGATCCCTAAGGTCCATTCCAACCCGTAAAATTCTTTGATTCTGTGATTGTAGCAGGAGAGAGTCATAGTTACATTGAAGATTTGTATTTTTGTTAGAGAGTGCAAGTGAGTATCCCCATAAACCTTTTTACCTTTTGGAGGGGTGAAAGGCAAAATGAATTCATGAGGATCCAAATATTCATAGGATTATATTAAAAGGTCTGTCCCAATACAGTCTTCAAAACAGCTTGCCTTTGTCTTAAAACATGTCCAGGATACTAAAACAAGTTACAGGTGGATAAAGGCTCAATCTGAGTACTAATTAAAAAAAAGCCCCAAACAACAAAACATTTTTATTTTCAATGCAGCAGATTGAGGAGAGGAAGATGCCACAATAATCATGTTAGTAAAGGAAATTGGTAGTGCTCACTCTCTGTATCCATGGTTTTGTTTTCTTAAGGAGCAGCTCTCTGAAGCCTTGCACAGGAGAGGGAGAAATCCACATACTTTATTGAAAGCTTGGACTCTTGACAAAATGTTATCTAGCCTTGCCCACAACTGGAATTTGGATCAGCAGGTTTTTTCCCTCTATTTTATCTCCTTATTTTGCCGTAACATTTTTTTAAGGAGAATGCATGCTTATAAGCTCTTTCCCAAGAGGATGACTTCTCTGTTACAGTGTTTGGCTGGGAGGCATGAAAGGAGAATGCATGCTTATAAGCTCTTTCCCAAGAGGATGACTTCTCTGTTAGTGTTTGGCTGGGAGGCATGAGCTGGAAGGAAGGATAGGAGCAGGAGGTCAGGACACTACCTGCAAAGCTGTCCCCTGAGCCCACTGAGCTGTGTGTGCTGCTCTGGCCCCCTCTGCTTGCCTTTCTGGAGGGGATTTCTTGCTCCAAAGGCACAGAGATGCCAAGATGGGTAAGGTGAAACTGCAGGTGGTTGTGTTGAAATGTTATTTGTGTACAATGCTAATATTAAAGGTGAGGAAGGACATGTGCTTGGAAAGGAGGGGCTGGGTTGTGTCTGGTTAGAGACTGACCACCAGCTTGTGCAAGACTAATCCAGTAAACAGCTGTGGTGGCTTTTTATTTTCATGCTGTGGAGATCAAATGGCACAGAAAAAGGCAGGAAAATCATAGCATGGTTTGGACTGGAAGGGTTCTAAAAGATCATGTGGTTCCAACCCCCTGGCATGGACAGAGACACCTTCCACTGGACCAAGGTGCTCAAAGCCCCATCCAACCTGGCCTTGAACACTTCCTGCATAGGGAATCCACAATTTCTGTGTCTCACCACCCTCATAGGAAAAACATCCTCCCAATAAAACAATTGAGCATGTCTATGGTGGTAAAGTTTAAGTAGTACTGGTTTGGTCTATTCTGCATTATTTACAGTACCTACCAAAAAAGAGACTTTTTTTTCTTCTTTTTTTTTTTTTGTGTGTTGCCCCAAGTAGTGCCCTGTGTCTGAACAATTTTCAGGACTGTAGCAGCAGCTTGTGTATTCCTTGTCTGTTTTCAGGTGGAAAACAGTTCCAGGTATTTTCACTTGTAATGTGAGAATCAAAGCATTTGGCTCAGTGGCCTTTAGGGCTATAAAAATAGGCTTGGCCTGACCTAGGCTGGTGGCAGAGGACTGAGATAAGCAGCTGTGAGTGCTTTGCTGTGGCAGTTTGCCTGCCTGGGGAAACAGCCCATGGGGAGCAGGGCCGAGGAGGAATAACCAGTGCCCCAGGGCTGCAATGAAATTTGCACCATCCCAGGAGAGAGGGTGCACAGTTCCACTCACTGACCTTTCCCTGGTGTGGTCTTTCCCTCCCCACACCGTGGTCTGATGCCAGAGCAAGAGCTCAGCATCACATCTAGGGATTTAGAAGTCCTGGGGAGCACAGGACACCAACCTCTCCAGTGGAATGCCTGAACTCTGCTCATTTCTCATGTCCACCTTTCCTGGAGCTCTGGGATTGAGGAATAATGATTAAGTAATTTGTTACAATTTGTTTCTACATGCCAGATTGAAAAAAGTCCCAACTCAACAGAAACCAGTTTACCTAGTGGCAGTGTTTGATCTGGCAAAGCCCATCTTGGAAATAATGTAAGGGCTTGGATGTTGTGTATTTCCCTGAGTGAATAAATGCTTGGAGCAGTAGTTATTTATGCTGAAATCTAATGTTGTCTGTTCTTATCTTTGAGTGTGGTGAGCTCTTATCATTACAAAGGAAACAGAGCCTTGCTACAGCCGTTGGAGGAGTCTTCCTCCATCCTTTCTCTTATGTACTTGCCCAAATAAATTCTGCAACTTTTTGTTTTTCTGGTGGTAGAAGCCTAATAAGAAGTACTTTCTAATGGGTACTGTATTATATCAAAACATGTGTATATAATTTTGCAAAATTCAGTGAAGAGTGTGTGGCTGGTGTAAAGCCAGGACATCGAGCTGTTGTCATTAGTGGCCTTGCATAACTGATGGTGTTCTTATCTATCAAAATCATGCATTTTAGGGAGGCCTGAGTGAAAGTAACAACTTTCTAAACATCTGAGTTGAGAACTTTTAGAGAAATCAAATCAAGATGGTGTGAAAGTCCTAGAGATGTTCCCAGACCTTTGTGCTGGGAGCTACCACTGGCTAACAGCAGCTTCATGCCCAGTGTCCTGGGCTGTATCCTGCCTTGGTGCTGCTCAAAAACCTCCACCCTAGCCAGTTATGCCCTGTGGGATGCAGGTACTCTCTGGCTGGGCTGTAAGAGGTAAAGGTGGAGGCAGCACTGGTCCTCAGAGCATCTCAGCTCTGGGTCTTGCCTTGGGCCACCCATGGGGTTGTGGTCACCAGTTAGGGCTCCTGTGTGGTAGGGTGGTTGATACCCAGCAGGGGTCACCTTGATAAACCTCCATCCCTCTCTCAGGAAGGACATGAGTCCTAGGGAGAGCTGCTGAGAAGCCTTGCAGAGCCAGGCAAGAAATCCCTGCTATTTGGTGCCGCCCTGGGAATGCCCTTTTGTCAGGCTGAGTTTATCCTGGTTGGTGTGAAAAGCAGCTTTGTGCTCCAGCTGGAGCACAGGGATGGCAGGGGCTAGGGAATGGGTTCATCCACCTGTGTTTTTCCTGGTGGTGGGCTGCTCCTTCAGCCAGTTCGCTCATCTCCTCTGGGGTGGCTAATTGCTGCCCACCAGGGCTATTGTGAGGCTCTAATTGTTTGCAAATCACTGTGGGCTGGAGGAAGCTCTGGGAAGGAGTGTAATTAGGATTCAGGGTATGGAGTGCTTTTCTGCCTCAAAGAGCCAAGATTAATTGTGCTTTATTGAAGCTGTTAGATCAATTCCACTGTCCTAAAAATACCCCAACTTTAGTTTTATGATTGTCTGAATTGTTTGATTTGCTCTTTTCTCCCAGCTCACATGCCTCAACAGCCTCTTGCAGCTATTAACTCTCCTTGCAAAACTGCACTTGCTGGGAAGCAACCTGTGTTCTTAGCTTCTTCCAGTTCCTGGCAAGGGCTTTCTTCTTTTGGGTAAAGTATAACTTTCGTCAGATAGCTGAGCTTATTTTTCTTCCTGCTTCCAGCTTTGTGTGGAGGAGCAGATGTAGCAAGCAGCAGTGAGCTCCCAAGGATGAATTTGAAGGTTCCACGTCATGGCTTTGTACTGGAGCTATAGCCTGGAAGGGTTCTGGACTGTGGCTGTAATTGTAAATGCTTCAATTTGGTGGTTTTGTCTTACAAAAATAACCTTGTCTGACTTTAAAAAAAAAAGAGGGTATGAGTATTTAAAACAGGGCTTTGGCATGATGTGGATGAGCAAAGCAACCAACTGCTCTTTTCCACGTCCCCACAGAGCAGGCAGTGAGCAGTCACTGCAGTCCCTAGAGACCCTGTGGTGCCATCCCTGACTTTGGAAGTGCCAGGTGCTGGCAGCTTCAGCTTTGGAGCCACTGAGCATCTTGGCAGTCTGCTTTGGGTCCTTGTGCTGAGACAGTCCTCTGTTTTCCTGGAAAGGCTGGATCTGGCAGATACTCTTAAGACAGGCCTTGTTGCACATCTGTCCAGCTGTGCTGGTCTCAGGTGCAGTGGAAACCTCAGGTCTTTTTTACCAACTAGACCAAAGAGAGGTGGAACGACAATTTTCTCTCTGCTTTGAACTTCTGCAGCAGTTATTTTCCTTCTGCAGTGGCTAAAGCTGTTGCCCAGGATGCTGGAGACACAAACTGGACTGTCTCCCATGTCACCCTTTGATTTTGAGAGAGGGGGTGTAAGTGTTTCATTTGGGAGGTGCAGGGCTGTGGCACATGGTGGGAAGAAGTGCCTCTGTGTGTGCATCTGACCTGCTGTTCCCCTGGTTTTAAAAGTCTGTCAGAATTTCTTACCAGCTAATTGCAGGTACTATATGCTATTGCTTCTTTGAACTACATTGGCTTTTCCTCACTACTTTGTAATGAGTTCAGCAAAATATCCTGTCTGTGGTGACCAGGTGTCTTATTTAAAACCAAAGTAAAACTCTAGTAGTGTCATTTCTCAGTGTTGCCACTTAGATTAAACTCTCTTTTTTGTTCTTTTCTTCTTCCCCCCACTCTGTGCACCCCCAAAAAAAAGAAAAAAAGCAATAGCAGCTTTGGCCTTTTGCCCTTTTTGTTTTAGATTTTGGAGGATTTTCTTAATTTATTGGGCCCAGACTCCTAAGTGATCAATCCAAGCCCCTCTGCCTTGCAGCATGGCTTAGCTGCTGAAGTGACCACTCCATTTATGGGAAGATATTTGAGTTAGTTGATTTTAGTTCTGAAAACTTTTCCTTTAAGGCCTTTAAAGTATGATGTAGGTAATCAGAAATCAGCTTACTGTCCGTGCCTTGGACTGCCTCTTGAGTATCATCCTAAAAGATGAAAATATTAGGTAGTTTTTCAGTTTCAGTTTTTCATTTGAGTTCAGCTTTAATCACCCTCTGACCAGTGTCTTGGAAGTTTAAAAGGATTTTTGAAATACCACGTGGATAATTGACTCTGATTTGGGACAGGAGCCTGCATTCTTTAGTTTGAAAGATACAGTATGTTTAATAGAAATTGGTGTTAGGTCAGCTTAAGGTAAACATTCCTGGATTAGTTATGAACATGCCACAGGATGACTCGTAATGGGATCTTTTATCTTTCTGTGGGGGTAAAATGTCTCTAAAGATGAAGAGGGGTGCACTTGTGATGGTTCATTTGAGAACCTGATTGTTATAAAATATCCCTGGTTTATTTTTTTTGGTGTGTGTGTCTGAAGAAATGCTCAACAAATTCATGGTGCACAATGTCCTGTTTGTGTTCCATTTGGTTACAGGTTGACCTCTGTGAAGGGGAGACAGTTCCTACCTGTTGTAGAATTTGAAATGGTTCCTTGCTAATTTTTATACTTCACTTTATTTGTTGTACTGTGTCCATAATATGCACGTGCATCTGATAAAAATGGATTTGCAGTTATAAGCACAACAGTCTTGTTTACCAGTTTTCAGTATTCAAGTGAGAAAATATGCACAATACTAGATGTTTCAAGGAAATAAAAACCACTAAGTAGAGCATGGGATTTGTAGTGAGTTTTCCAGATATCTTCTATAGACTAAATTCTGAAAAAATATAGGTAGGTGTTACCTACCTGAAATGCAGCTTTGAGCTCAAGTGATCAGATTTATTTCAGTAGAAAAGTGGTTTTCTCCACATTTCATGTCTTCATCTCCATATTTGTCAAAAGTGTACGTAGAATCACAGGATAGTGGTTTTCTCCACATTTCATGTCTTCTTCTCCATATTTGTCAAAAGTATACGTAGAACCACAGGATCATCAAGGTTAGAGAAGACCTCTAAGATCATCAAGTCCAATCATTAACCTGTCACTGCTGGAACCCTTAACCATATCCTCCAGTATCAGACCAGAGATGGTGACTCCACCACCTCCCTGAGCAATATTCCAGTGCCTGAACATCCTCACAGGGAAAACATTTCTCCTAACATCT
>NW_008662052.1:21549-34238 GCF_000695815.1 Acanthisitta chloris | reverse complement strand
TTCCAGACCTTTTCTGAGCCTCATTGCTATTTGCTGGGCTTGCTCCAGAGCCTCAGTGTCCTGACATCTACATGTGAATTATAGCCTGGGAATATTCTTTCTGCATGAAGAAACTTGTACCTTTGGAGGAACCTGTGATGTTCTGACAGTGGTTGTTAGCAGAAGGCTTTGCAAACCTACATCTGCAGCTTTATTTAGTGCAGTTACTGCATGGTTAATTGCTTTTCCTGAAATACTTCTGTGTCTGGGGAGGTCACAAAGTGGACAAGTAGTCGGTGGAGTGGGTCATTAAAGGGGAAGAGGTACTGCAAATTTTTAGTTCCTCTCAAAAATCTTGGCCTATATAAAGTGAAAATAAAAGAAAATTATGGGAGTTTTTGGAAGGAAACCAGTGTAGCCACTCTCTTCCCTCTCTGCTTCTGTTTCCTTTTCGTTTTTGACAATGCTGTGGTATAAATGGTTTCCCTGTTGCCTGTGATGTGGAAGAGGTCTGCAGCATCCTCACTGAAGGCTCATTGATGCATCAACGTTGGGCCAGAGACTCTTTCTATAATTTATATGTACTTCAGAGCTAGGGACCCTTTCATTTTACAAACAGACCCTGTTTTGTGAGAAGCTGTTCCATGGAAGAAGCTGTCAGGACATATGATTAGAAAGGTGCTTGCTCACAAACTGGGTATTTTTCAAAGCATGTTTCATCAGTGTGCTGGGTAAGGTTTCTTATTTGTTTGTTTGCTCAGGGATTTTTAGGTTGTTTATTTTTCAGTGTTATGATTCGAAAGTTACCTCAAGTGAGTATGAGGCAACTCACACTGGAAAGAAAGATTTTTGCCTCTAGTGTTAGTCATTTTCATGCTTAGCTTAAACTAAGTTATCATAATAGGCCTAGGTGGATATATTAGTGTTGAATCCTTTTCATGCTCCTGCAAATGCACTCTTAGTAATTCCCTTTTTCCCAGCCTCTCGACCTCTCAGTCTCTCTTTTATTTTATGGACAAGACCCACACACGGGGATGGGACTCACTCTTTGTGCTTGCTTGACTTTAGCAGAACTTGCTTTTATTTAGGTGTGGGTTTGCTGTGCCCTTGCTAAGCCCTCCTAGAGGGTCCAATAACTTGAGCATTATTCTGGCAGGTATCCTGGTGGCCACACTCTTCTTTGATTCTTAGTTCTGGCTCCTCTTTGTCATCTTTAGTTAATATTTTAGCTATGAGTAATTTAGACAAAGGAGGTGATTATTTCTTTCTGCAGTCCAAGGAGGAATGTTTTTAGTGGCTGGTAGGCAAATTGTAAGCAGAAGTAAACAGTGAGAAGAGGAATTGGGTTTTCTGGTCTGTTACTCAGGAACAGAAAAAGGAATTAATTCTGCACAGGCTAAGTAGTAAAACCAAAATTTTTGCAGCTGCTTTTGTACTCTCATATTTTTTTTTCTGAAAAAAAAAAAAAAAAAGAAGTATTTTACAAGTCAGATATTCATTAAGTATTCACTTGGGATTTTGGTAGCACTTGCTGTGAGTTGACTTTTTTCCGAGACTTTAGTGAAATGAAAAAGAAATCTTACTCCTAGGTCTGTCATCAGGGGAAAACATGCACAGCACTTCATACATTTCTTCTTTTTCTTCCTTGTGATGTCTCAAGTTTTTTGAAATTTGAAAGTTAAATCCTATTTTTGTTCTCTATGTCATTTGATGCTCTCCTAGTGGCTTGAATTCAGCTGTTTTGAAGACTGCACACAGAAGTTGGTGCTCTGTTTTCTGTGAGCAGAGATAATTTACTACCTTTTGTACTAGCATGAATTTTTTCTGTCTTTTTCTTGGAGTTACAGGAGAGCATTTAGCATTTTCAGATATTATATTGCTCTCCAAATTCAGGTCTCCATTTTAAATAGATGGGTGTAATATCTGGTCACATCTTTAGCTGAGAAGCAAACTCCTGGGGAATAATATTTCACTGTACAGTCTTAAGACATATTGTTTCCAGCTTCTGCTTGGCTTTGAAAGCATCATCAATGGTGTGTGTGGTTGCAAGGAGGAAGTACCTGATATAATTTTATTGACTCTGAAGTTTTTTGATGCTGTTCCATAGGAGCTTCTTACACCTTCTAGACCAAAAGTGGTTACGCTGCTGTTTTGTTATGCTGTACTCAAATTAAGTAGCCATGGTTTGTTGTCCAAGTGAGAAGGCATTTCAGATGAGGACTTTGGAGGTCTCCACTAATCACTTAGGTGATGGACTGGGGAATGCCTTTTTTTAGTGGTGCCAAGAGCTGGAAAACCTTTTGGAGGCTAAGACTGGTTCCTGTTGTGTTGCGTTAATGGTGAAGGAACAAAACTACAACAGGTTGGATAAATTACATGTGCAAAGGGAAAATACAGTATTGCAGAAAACTTCTTAGATACTCCAGTGGCGTAAGCAAACATGGTAAGGCCATTCCTTTATCTCTGCCATCCCTCTCCGTAGGAGTTGCATATAAAACTGCTCCTGACTTGCTATTTATAAGCACCATAAACCAATTTGAAGTTACTTTAATGCCAGCGTGCACGCCATGGCATTTGGATAACTTTTTAATGGATAGCTTGATTTTGCTTGCTTGGGGAAATGGGTAGCAAGCAAGGCCAGTGACTTCAGGTGGCTTCCAGACTGGAAAGTCCTTTTTGGGAACAGCTCTTGCTCCAGCTCTCCAAAATGAGTTTGCCTGTGTTGATATCAAGTGCCAATTTACAGTGGGATACTGCTGCAACTTTCTTGGATAGAGTGGCACGTATCCAAGATACAGGAGGTAATTTTCCATTCTTTTTGCAGCTGAGATTTCACTAGCAATGAGCTTCAGGTCCAGTTTGGACTGTCATGCTTAAAGACAAGCTGGAGAGATTCCAGTTTAAGCTCAAGAACAGTGAGCTGTTTGAAAAAATATGACCCATAAGGAAGAGATGAGGTGATTGGGGTTTCTTTAGAAAAAGAGAAATCATTAAAGGGTGGGAAACCATGATGATATTTTTCATTATGTCAGGCATGAACATCAAAAGTGCCTGTGGCCAACTGCTCCCCATGTTCTGGGGAGCAAGATTAATTTGCAGAAAGAAGGTTTTAAGATTGTGGTGGTTGACTTTTTTGTTTGGGGTAGGTTGTTGGGTTTTTTTGGTAAGAATACTTAATGAAAATAGTGGAAGAGACCAGCTGGGGAAGTTTTTGCATCTTGGTTGTGGGAGGATTTGAAGAACAGGTTAGACAAACACCACTTATGGCATAGGGATATTTATCCAGCTTCAGAGTGGGGCTGGAACAGTAACTTCTTGAAGTGCCCTCAGGTCTTTCCACTTCAATTCTGTGGTTGGATACATATAGATGAGGCAAAACCAGAAAGGCAAAGAACTGTATATGCTTTTGATCTTCTAATCTGGTTTGACTTTTGCATTTTGAGCGTCTGTAAATCGCAGCATGAAATAGAGGAAGAACTGTTACCATTACATTCTGTGTTTTAATTTTATGACTTTAGATGTGAAACAACTTGCAGGTTACAGGAGTGAACACTGGTGCTGATCTTCTTTCCACCCTTTTTTCTCTGCAGGTCGCTTGGTTGGTGCCCTGGATGCTGTGTTAGACTCTAACGCGCGCGTCGCTCCCTTTCGGATTTTGCTCCAGGTTCCAGGCTCACAGGTTTACTCTGCCATTGCATGTGGTGAGTTATTGAACGGATCAGAAGTTTACTGGGCCATAGCTATTGGTGAGTCACAGATGGAAAACCCCAAACCGATTCTGAGCATGGTCAGTGTCTGCATGTCCAGGAAGCTCAAGGTAACCCCAGCTAGTCGAGTGTGTGTGGAAAGCTGTGGCCTATAGCTTGTTTAACATCCCAATTAACCTCTGGTTAAAATCCCAGATAGGAATTAGGAAAACGTTTCTATAGAAAACTTGTTTAGCTGAGGGTGTTTGGCTGCATTAGTCTTCCATCACTTGCAAAGTAGTGCAGTTCTGTTCATATGCATATCTTTTCCTACAGTAGTATTAGTCCCTTAAAACAAGAAGCAACTTAGTCTAGGCTTTCACTTGCTTACTGTGAAATGTCTTAGCAGACTTGGTTATAGTGAAACATAAGTGGAATATTTGGAAGAGACATTCAAGAGAGAGGAGATATTCAAGAACTGTCTGGAGTCAATTCTGTGCAATAGCCTTTAGGATGATTCTGCTTCAACAGGGAAGTTGGACCAGATGACCTGACAGGTTGAAAGTCCAGAGGAGGCCACGAAGTTGCTAAGAGCACTGGAGCATCTCCCTGTGAGGACAGACTGAGGGAGTTGGGGCTGTTCAGCCTGGAGAAGAGAAGGTTGCATGAAGACCTCATAGTAGACTGTCAGTATCTGAAAGGGCTCCAGGGAAGCTGCAGAGGGACTCTGTGTTAGGAGCTGCAGGGACAGGACAAGAGGCAATGGGGACAAATTGTAGGAGGAGAAATTTAGGTTAGATATTAGGAAAAAGTGTTTTCCCTGTGAGAGTGGTGAGACACTGTCCCAGGTTGCCCAGGGAGGCTGTGGCTGCCCCAACCCTGGCAGTGTTCACAGCCAGGTTGGATGAGCCTTGAGCAACCTGCTCTGGTGGGAGGTGTCCCTGCCCAGGGCAGGGGTTGGGGCTAGATGATCTGTAAGGTCCATTCCAACCCCTAAAACTCTCTGTTTCTTACCTATTCTATGATTGTTGTAGATCTCTTCCAACTGAATATATTCTATTCTATTCTTATACTGATCAAGCCAAGAAAGAGATGATGTAAATGTTGACTTGGTGATGGTGTTGACATAGTAGCCCTTTAAATGGAAGAGCCAGTCTATATATTCACCCCTTTCCTCTGTTCAAGCTCGTTCAGCAATTCTTCCTTGGTTCCCCATTAACACTGGGAATTTTTCCCTGGTCCAGGTGTGTGTAAAGAAGCTTGTGTAAAGTCTGTTTGTGTTTTGGCTAGGTTTTCTATGTTTTGCAATTGCTCTGTGCTTTCTAGCCCTATCCCCTCCTTTTTATATTTAAATAATGCCATCTCATGGAGAAATTTCAGAGCTTCATGCTCTTACAGTCCTCTGATGAAGCCAGGTAGCATTCACAGGAAAAGTGAACTCAATGTTGCTGTCATAGGCTTCTTGATTATTTGAAGATAGGCAATACTCCTTTCAGGAGCTGATCCTCACTCTATCCAAGCTCTTACTGCACACAGAATGTAGTTTGTTTTTCTTCTATTAAAGGAGCTACAAATCCAAAACTAGCCTGGGTGGAATGGTTAAGGATTTTGCTGAGATAAACTTATTTGATTAATGTTTTCTAAAATTCTATTTGGCCTTTCTGAATGGATACTCATCCCTGAGAAAATGAGATTTAGAGTAACAGAGCGGAAAGCAGAGAGGTCTGTTTTGTATGCTGCATGGGTAGGACATATGCAGCTGCCAGAGCTGCACAGAAATGGAAAACCATGGAAGCAGAAGTTGTTTCTGAATAATATTGCTGCTGTGAAACCCTGACAGGAGTGTCCAGGGGAGAGCTGGTGCAGGCAATAGGAGTCAGAGGAACATCTGACTTTCTTAGGAAGCCTGACCCCTTTCTTGGAGAGCTGGAGAACATTCCCCACACCAAAGTGGTTGTTGATGCTCACCCTGCCCTGTCTGAGCGCTGTGCTCCACACACACACCGTGTTGCATCCTCAGGAATTTTGAAGATGATGCTAAGTTGAGTGGGAGTGTGGATATGCCTGAGAAGTGTTTTTGTGCATGAGGGTAGGAAAGGTCTCCAGAGAGACCTGAACTGACTTGATCAGTGGGCTGAGAACAACTGCATGAGCTTCAGTGGGCTCAGTGCTGGTCGTGCACTTGGCACACAACGAGGCCATGCAGCTGCAGGCTGGGGAAGGAGATGCTGGAGAGCTGTTGGTCAGAAAAGGACATGAGAGTGCTGGCAACAGCGGCTCAATATGAGCCAAGAGTGCACAGGCGGCCAAGAAGGCCAAGGGGATCTTGGCTTGTCTCAAGATGAGTGTGGCAACAGGGCTAGGGCACTGAGCATCTCCCTGGGCCGGGCACTGGGGAGGTCACACCTGAGTGCCGTGTTCAGGTTCAAGCACTCACTGCCAAAAGGCCATTGAGGCACTGGAGCGAGTCCAGCCAAGGGCAAGGAGAGCACAAAAAGGTCTAGAAGACATGAGGAAGGACTGAGGGAGCTGAGTTTGGTTAGCCTTGAGAAGTGATTCAGGGATGACCTCCTGGCTCTCTCCAACTCCCTGTCAGGGGCTTGGAGAGAGGTGGGGGATGGTGTCTCCTGCTATGGCTGCAGGGAGAGGACTAGAGGGAGTAGCCTTGAGCTGTGGCAGGGCAGAGTCAGATTAGGTGTTAGGAAAAGATGTTTTCCTTCTTAGGGTGTTTAGGTGCTGGAATATTGCCCAGGGAGGTGGTGGAGTCACCATCCCTGGAAGTGTTGAAGAGGTGTCTGGATCTGACACTGGAGGATCTGGTTTAGGGTTTAGTGGTTCCAGCAGTGACAGGTTAATGGTTGGACTTGATGATCTTAGAGGTCTCCTCCAACTCTGATGATTCTGTGATTCTAATTAAGAGTCTGTAACCAGCTTTGGGAGGAGCAGGGAGTCACATTAAAGTTCCTGTTGTATAGCAAGGGCAAGGAGCAGCTCCAGGAGCTCCTTCCAGTCTCCCAGTCTAACTTCATTAGGGATAGCCATCATGTCATTAGGCAGTTAATTAAAATGACATTTTGTGATTGTATGCTGGCAGTCCTCTGTCCCAGGAGCTGTAGGCTTAAATGATAATCTATGTGTAAGGGTCTGATCTGTGTTACAGACTTCTGCAAGTCTCTGAGGTCTGCTAGGAAGTCTGATCCCTGCCCAGCACGGCTGTTCTGGCAGAGATGTTTAAATCCAGATGGTTAATCATGTTGTATCAGTACAGGAGAAAAAAAAAGGCAGCTAACCTGAGCCCTAGTATAGAGCTGCTTACAATTTTCCTTTCAGAAGGCTCATGAGCAAAATAGGAATTCAAGTCTCAGTCAAGTGAAATAAGTTTAAGGAGAGGGAGATCGAAGGGATCAGTGATAAGTGGGTTTAAAGAAGAGATTATGAGGAGTGAGGCTGTGGTTAGACAAAACACTTGGCACGGGTGGGTGAAGAAGGTGGGTTAAAAGTGGAATAAAATACTGTGCCAGAGCATTAGCACAGGAAGAGGAATAAAGAAGAGAAATAAGGAAGATATGGTGATGCTTTGGCCAAATCACAGGACAACTTTAAGCCACGAATAGAAATTAGACGTAAAGAAGAGACCCAAAAAGCTGAGGAGTTAGCCTGACCAAATGAAAGGGACATAAAAATCTGTACTTGAGCAGAGTCCCTGGAGTCAGGCTGGGAAGATTGCACAGATACCTAGGGATAAAGCCACTGGCAGTGCTGAGGCTCAGAGCAGTCCTAGCAGTGTGGATGCTGCTGTGGAAGGAACTTTGCCCATGGCTTGTCTCACAAGAGGCAGCCTGACAGCTCTGCCATACAGCTGGTGTCTCTTAGATTGCTCAGAAATTCAAACTCAACTCAGTATTTGCTTTGTGCAGCCATTTCAGTATAAAATTCCTGTATCTCTGGTGCTCTTAAGCACCAATATAATCATCAATAAGCATCAATATAATTTGTTTTCTTTACCTAAAGGGCACTTAAGTGTCTCTCCTTTCATGATTTTTTTTTCTTTTAAATTTAACCTTGCTTACTGATATTTATGAAATTCCATTACAAGACCTTCCTGTCAGGGAAGTTAAAGCTTGGAAAGTTTCCCTGCCAGTTGGCATTCTGCATGGAAACACAGAGCAAAGTGGAAAATCCTTACCTACATTTATCATTTTTTTTCGTTTTTGTGAGGCATCTCTGATGTACACCCAAAACATATCTTGAGAGAATGGGTCTTCTGTTTGAGGTTCATTTTATGCTTATATTTGTCTGTGATTTGTATGTCTCTTACATCCAACTACTACTCTCCTGTTTTCCACCAGCAAGGAACTAGGAGAAGCAACTATTGCTGCCTTTACTTTTATACCTATAGTGTTTAATCAGTGACCAGTAAGATCTGGAGGGCCCAGATTTTCCCCTGGCCCTGTGTGGTGCTTGTCTTGCTCTGACTTTTCTGTCCTTGTGCCATGCAGAGACAATTCAGTTTCAAGCAGAAAGAACCAAAGCAAATAGGTAGTGACTGAACTATTATTTCCAGAGTCACTGTGGAACACATTGCATTTCAAACAGCAGCAAACCCCTCAAATCTTTAGAGAAAGAAGCTTTAAAGACTGGAAAAATCTGTATTTGTCCGAGATTTTCTGTTTGCTTTAGCTTCTCCCCAAACTGTAGAAATGTGCTCTTGTAGAGCCTTTAGGTGTTGCTGAACTGAACTCTGATTTTTAGGTACTTTATTTATTATAGAGAGCTTTTCAAAGAGGATTCTGACCATACATATTCCTCTGACAGGGTGTGCATGTGTGTGGGGTGTGTGTATGCATCGAGGGAGGCAGAAAGGAAGATCAGGGACTTGGGGAACAGGACATAAACCAAAGGTTTCCAGTGGCTGCTCGAGGAACATCGTGTCAGAATAAGCTGCAGCCTAGCAGCTCAGGGTGAAGTTTTGCTGGTTCTTCTGCTTTGACTTTTAATGCAGCATTTGCTGGCTGAGAGCATTTGAGAAGATAAAACTAAAAGCACTAAAACTAATTCTCTAAAACAATGAAGTTTTTGTTTTCCTCTAACCAGACTGCTATGAACGAGACCTTTTTGACCTGTTTTCTACCAAGAATTTTGAGGTTGAAAGTTCAGTTTCTCCTAATGGATTTGTGAAAGAGTGCCTTTTTTTTTTCCCCCTCTTCATTTCAATTTTATTTTGTAGGATTAGTTTCAATACACTATACTTTTTTTGCTTTTCTAGGTGCCACTGCAGAGGAGATAAACCAGCACTGGGAATGGCTGGAACAAAACTTGCTCCATACTTTGTCTGTGTTTGACAATAAAGAAGATATTGTCAGCTTTGTCAAGGGGAAAGTGAAGGTAAGGAAACTGTCTCACTTTCACCCTTCTCTGCCCAATACATATGGTTTATTAGAAGTAATGTCAAGAAGTTGTTGTCATTCTTACCTGGTTCTGAGCATCTAAACATTATTAGTTTTCTGTGTGACTCTTGCAGCTGGTACATATGGTTTATTAGAAGTAATGTCATGAAGTTGTTGTCATTCTGACTTGGTTTTGAGCATCTAAACATTATTGGTTTTCTGTGTGACTCTTGCAGCTGCTGTGGTCAGCATCTGTGCATCTTTACTCCCATTTCCTTGCACACACCTCAAAACTGAAGTATCTAATTTAGTCTTCCAGCTTCACTGTTCTCTTCCCTGTGATGTGCAGCTGAGCTGTCCTCAGCATCTGCTTTCAGTTCCTCTGCCTCTCCAAAACATTATGTTAACTATCTTCTTCCCTTTCTATATCTCAGCTTTTTCTTCTTGTGATATTTCTCCTCCTATGTCCCATGTTTTTCCTTGCTTTAATAGCTTTTTCTTCTTGTGATATTTCTCCTATCTCCCATGTTTTTCCTTGCTTTAACCCATCTCCTGCCCATTTGCAAACACCTGTCTCTTTTTTGATGGGGCTCCAGGGTGCCAGCAGGTGAAACCCATGGGGCCTGAAGCTGCTGGCAGCACACTCCTGTGAATGCTGCTGCATCCTCACAACACAGGGACAGAAGTCCTTCTGCAGCAGCACCTGCATCCCAAGGATCTGCATGGAAACTGCCAGTGGCTTTGCAGGATGCAGGAGTCCTAGACAGGCACGTGAAGCTGCTGGTTGGCCACAGGGTTGTAGAAATGAGCATCCTTCTGGAAGCATAAAGAATTTTAGAAGTAAAGGCATTTTGTGACTATAGGACCAGATATAAAATCATAAAGGCATATGTGGTAAAACTTAGAAATCCTGATGAGAAGAGAAGGTTGTTTGGAGACCTCATAGTAGCCTGTCAGTATCTGAAGGGGCTACAGAACCAGAGAGGGACTCTGTGTTAGGAGCTGCAGTGACAGGACAAGGGGCAATGGGTAGAAATTGAAAGAGGGGAAATTTAGGTTAGATATTAGGAAAAGATCTTTCCTGTGAGGGTGGTGAGACACTGTCCCAGGTTGCCCAGGGAGGCGGTGGCTGCCCCAACCCTGGCAGTGGTCACAGCCAGGTTGGATGAGCCTTGAGCAACCTGCTCTGGTGGGAGGTGTCCCTGCCCAGGGCAGGGGTTGGGACTAGATGATCTGTAAGGTCTATTCCAACCCCTAAAATTCTATGATTCTGTGATGTCCTGAGCTCTACTTTTAGTGAAATTCATGCTTAAATTCTATGATTCTATGATGTCCTGAGCTCTGCTTTTAGTGAAATTTGTACTCCAAGAGGAGCATGGTGATGGCAAGTGGGGGGTGCAGGTTCACTGCTGTACCTTGACTCTTGCTGCAAGTATTTCCCTGCTAAGACTTTTAGTGTTCTTCCGGGGGTGCAGGTTCACTGCTGTACCTTGGCTCTTGCTGCAAGCATTTCCCTGCTAAGGGTTTTAGTGTTCTTCCCCCCCCATCACCTTTTTCACTTTGGAAAATATATAGGCACATAATGTTTTTGGTGAATTTCAGTCCTACTAGTGTGATCTCAGTGGGCTCTGAAGCTGAGTAAGAAGGGGACAGAGAGGCAAAACATCACTATACAAGTCTTAGTTTTTATCCTGGTTGCTAAAAAAAAAAGACACTTTGTCTAAATATACTGAAAGGCTTAAATACAGTTAAACTCTCTTGATAATGCTGTGGCAGCCTGTTATTTACAACAGCACATATTTAACATTCTTCAGGTTTCATGAGTTAATGTTAAATCCAGGCTTTGGACCCTCACACCTGCTGTAGATTTTTGGCATATTAGGACTGCTTGGTAATTGCAAATTATATCAGATGCTGTAACATATTTATCTGCATGGTGCAATGCATATCTAACTCCTTTGTTGTAATACCACACTTAAAATTCTGAACTCTTAATTATATTTACTTAGATGCTCTTGAAACTGTGTTTTGAATGGTTTTAAGCATGTCTTAAGTTACTGACACATCTGCATTGCTTCTTCATAGGTACTGGTCAGGAGACCCAACTGTTACTCTACCTTTGTTCAGTCTATCCCAAATAACAGCAATCATAAGCCATAGTGAAACTGTAAATATATGGTTTTGCTGTGGAAAAAAAATATATCTATTAAAAAAAAGGCCCCACAAGTCTTGATCTGGGAGCATTGCAATTGTGTGAGAGATGCCAGAGAAATGTCTCTGCTTGTGAAAATTGCAAATCAGCTTGGATTTCTTTGTAGGAAAAGGTTGCATTACTAAAATTTGAATGTGTAGCTTGTAGCAACGTGCCTGAGAGTCAACACCATAGCTTTATCCTGATCTGTTATCTCATCATGGTCTCAGGCACTGATTGCAGAGGAAACGAGCAGCAAACTCGCCGAGCAGGAGGAAGACCCCGAAAAGTTCCGAGATGCCCTGGTGAAATTTGAATCCAGGTTTAATTTTCCTGAAGCAGAGAAGTTGATCACCTATTATTCCTGTTGCTGTTGGAAAGGAAAAGTTCCTCGGCAGGGCTGGCTTTATTTGAGCATCAATCATCTCTGTTTTTACTCCTTCTTCCTGGGCAAAGAATGTAAGTGTAAATGCATGAGCAATCTAATGCTGGGGAGAGGTGTAAATATAACTACATTTAAAAGCAAGAGTAACCAGAATTGTTGTGAAAAGCCTAGTTCTCCTCTGAAGTTTAGCTTCTGAGTTCTTTGTTGTTCGGCTGAAAGACCCTGTTTAGTTTAGTTTTCAGTTCAGCCTTAATATTCTAGTAGGAATCCAGCGATAAATCGAACACTGTAAGAGCACACAGACATAGTTGCTATCTGGTTCCTTCTTTTTGACACAGCCAAGAGGCCTTAAAATGTAACAGAATTTTCCTACAGGTTCTGAAATAGAGACTTGCAGTGCTGAAAACAGTGAGTAAGGATGGGATCCCTCCCACAGGCAGGAAAACAGAGTCACTGCATTGCTCCAGGGCTGGTGGGGCCAGGGATGCCAAGTCCAGCTGCTGCCTGGAAATAGTCCAGGAGACATAACAGCTCTGTGCCCTGGAGAACCAGGTGAAAATTCAGAGCTTTTGAGGAAAAGCAACAGTGATTTAGGGCTTTGTTTGTGGTTTTGAATAGCAGTGCAGGAAGGTCACAAGAATTGTATGCTGAGGTTTCTAGACTTGCAGAGGATTCAGCAAGTTGTAAGAATATGGTCAGGGTGTTGCCCTACAGAGGAAAGGTTGTGTGATTATGAAAAGCCTTTCAGAATAGGTATTAGAAGGTAAAAATGAAAGTAACAGGCATAAGGTGGTAAAAATGAATGTAGCCATTTAAACTGTACAGCATTTCTTTGTTCAGTCAGATTTTGCATGTTCTAGACTTGCAGAGGATTCAGCAAGTTGTAAGAATATGGTCAGGGTGTTGCCCTACAGAGGAAAGGTTGTGTGATTATGAAAAGCCTTTCAGAATAGGTATTAGAAGGTAAAAATGAAAGTAACAGGCATAAGGTGGTAAAAATGAATGTAGCCATTTAAACTGTACAGCATTTCTTTGTTCAGTCAGATTTTGCATGGGTTTAA
>NW_008662052.1:20346-21537 GCF_000695815.1 Acanthisitta chloris | reverse complement strand
GCTGAAACTTCAGCAAGGACAGTGTAACAGAAACCTGTACTGCTATAAATATAGCAAAAAGAGTCAGTTATAACAACTAGGAAAACTTTGCCATATACCACTTGGATTTAATACTGAGATACAGCTGCAGACTTAAAAATGAAGTGCATTAGTGTAAAGGTAAGAAAGGTAATTACTGATAATTTCTAAGACTTAAAACACACAAAGACATGTTTCGAGTTGGAGGTCCTTTCTTACTTTATATTATTTCAGGGCAGTTATTTTGTCTTATCAGCAAAAGGTGGAAGAGTTAGATTTAAAATGCTGTTAAGTTTGTTATTCACTATAAAAACAAAAGTTGATGTTTGCTGGGAAGGCTAGAACGAAGTCTCTTGATACAGAGTAGATATCTGAGTTCTTGTTTAATTTCCTTGTTTTCTGGCTAGTATTAAATAATATCCTTTGTCAGTCATTTCTTCCTGCTGTCATTGCAGGTTTTCTCTGAGATAGCCAGTCTGCCAAAGCACACAAGGTTAAAATGATACTTAGGAATGATAGATAAGAGGAAGGAGGAGGGAGAGAGAAAAACCCTTAATATTGTTCCAAAAATTTTGTTTGTGCAATACCACAGATTGCTAAATGATACTGCAAGTACAACATCAGGCTGTATTGTTTTAACAAGAGATCTCATATCTTTAGTAATAATAGATTATGAAAATATACAAAAAAAGGACAAACAATTACATGTTTGCAACTTTTTACTTTGACCATGGAAAACACACTGTTCATTCACTGTTGTAGTCAGCTGCATTGCCTTTGTGTTCCCATGCATTTGCATGGAAATGTGAAATAAAAACCTGAATTTTCTCTGGGTTAAACAAACTTCCCTAGCTTAGTGGGAAGCATTACTTGCTGAAATGATTCCCACTTCCTTGATTCTGATAAAGCAGATTAATTCTATTTCTAGGCTAGTGTTTTGCCACATCTATGATATATTTGTGTTACATGGAATAATCCAGATTTACTATAGTTCTGGTTGTTACTATTTGAGAAGCTGATGCTGATTATATGTAGAACAAGTGATTCATTGTCCTTTTTTTTCAGGTAGCAATTACACATTCAATGTGGTCTTGAAAATATTGCTAGGAAGACACATATATTGTGGTGTTCATTGCAACCCAAAATAGGAGTTGCAATAAATATAGTTCTTAA
>NW_008662052.1:0-20070 GCF_000695815.1 Acanthisitta chloris | reverse complement strand
TGAGAAGAGTCTGATCATCCTCTTGGCACTTCCCATTCATGGACTTGAACACATTAATGAGGTCCCTTTTTAGTCATCTCTTCTTGAGGCTGAACAGCCCCAACTCCTTCAGCCTTTCCTCATCACTGAGGTGCTCCAGTCCCTTCAGCATCTTCAGGATGCTCCGTGTCCTTCTTGTGCTGAAGAGCCCAGAACTGGGCACAGTCCTCCAGGTGTGGAGTTTATATAAAAATCCCCCCAAACTGTAGCCTGAAAATGTTAAGTCTTCTGCTTCTGGCGAGTCTGTCCCCTTCCTCTTCTTTTATTTTCTGTTGAAATGACCTGGAATGCAATATTGGAACCTGTTTTCAGCTTCTCATACAATTAACTTATGGCTTATGTGAGTATAAACTCCGTGGAACATTTTTTCCAGGACAAGTCCCCTTTTATCTAAGCCTCAAAAGTATTTGCAGCATTTCAGAGGCTTAGAACGTCAGATTTCTTGAAAGGGTGTGCCAAGGTTTCTTCACATTTTTTAATTAAACTCATGTTTTTCTAAAACTTTGAAGACTTTGTAACTTTTATCAGTAGTTTGGGCCCCTCACAGTCTGCTGTGCCATTTCTAGAACCAACACTGTGGAGCCAATGTGCTTCCAACCTGCCTGAACAACAGTGCTATTGCTATGGCATTGTTTAATCTTTCTTCCCTTGGCTGTGCCGACACATAAAGATGATTTTATGACCATTTGCAACAGTGTCTGTGTGTGTTGACGCAGCTGTGCTTTATTTAAGTAAGAAAAAAATGGAATCTGCAAATAGTCTTGACAGCTGTGGTTCATAGAGCACAGCAAATTTGCTGAGGGTGGCTCCTTAGGTAATTAATGATCATGGTTAAGTGTCATATATATATGACAATGTTTGTTATTACTGCCTTTTTATTGCTTTATTGGCATCAGCAGAGCAGCTAGGGATGTTAGGGGGTGTAGTCTTGGTGTTACTGGCACAGAGAGTCCTGGGAAGCTTCCAACTGTTCTCAAGAAGAAATGTGATCTATTTTAAAGTCCTTTCCAGCCTAATTTCCACCCAGAGATTCGTATGAGAGGCAAGTAACATCCTGCAGTGGTTATCTTAAAATAAGCTGATTCTGTTTACCACTTGTATTTATATCATTTAAGTACAGAGAACAGTGTCCTACACTTCTGGTTTCCTATAAACAAGTCTGACTGCAGTTGATGTTTAGGGCAAGATTTTGCCTGTGCACTTTGTCAGTAAACAGTAACCAAAATGGGAAGATCCAAATGCCTGGGCAACTTTTTTTTTTTCTTAATGCCCTGTTTATAGTAGTAATTAAACTTTACATAAATGTCTGTGTGCTAAGGCTTCTTTTTGTATGGGGTTAGCTTTATTTCCAAAGTTACAGTAACTGTGCATGTAATTAGTTTTCCACCTGCCTACAGTTTTGTTTCTGGGAGATTACAAAGCCTTTCCCTTTTATCTTCGTGCTCTTGAACTCTTTTCTTCTGGTAATAAGGAAGCTGCAGAAATGACTTGCAAAGGAGTTAGGAGCACAGCATATGGCAGGTGTTCTGCAAAGGCACAACTCCCTCGTCCACCACTTCTTAGGAGAATTGCTAAAATTTTGAGGGAGAGACTGAAAAAGTCTTTTGGAGTGGGGGAGGTTGAATGCAGAGTCATAATAGGCATTTCAGTATGTGCTTGGTCTTGCCTATAAAAATGTGTTTCTCTCCTCTTTGGTTGTATTCATTTCATTCTGAATTTGCTAGTTTCCCAGAGCTGAAAAATGAAAGCAGAGTTTCCAACCCACTTTTGTGGTTTTTTTTCTTGGATGACAGTGAAACTTATCATTCCTTGGGTTGAGGTGCAGAAACTGGAAAGAACCTCCAATGTCTTCATGACAGACACAGTCCGAGTCACTACTGCGAATAAAGAACGTGACTTCTCCACCTTCCTGAACATCACTGAGGCTTTCAGGATCATGGAGCAACTGGCAGATGTGACACTCCGAAGGCTACTGGATAATGAAATCTTTGAACTGGATCCAGGCCTACAGGATCCTACTCAGATTACCAAGAGGTAAAAAGCTAAGTTCTTCTCTCTGATTCCCAGTGGCAGGACCTGAAGGAATGGTCTGAAGTTGTGTCAGGGGAGGTTTAGGCTGGAGATTAGGAGAAGGTTCTTCCCCCAGAGGTGTTTGGGCACTGAACAGCTCCCAGGGCAGTGTCACAGCCCCAAGGCTGACAGAGCTCCAGAGGGGTTTGGCCAATGCTCTCAGCACAGGGTGTGATTGTCAGGTATGTCTGTACCGGGTCTGGAGTTGGACTAGATGGTCCTCAAGGGTCCCTTCCAACTCTGAGGATTTTGTGATTCTTGAAGTTGTTGTCTGAGCAGAGGTTGGATGGGCTTTGTGGTTTGGTGTGTTAGCTGGGTAAAAGTTCAAAGCTTTTCTTGACTGGGTGCAGAAGACATTTTATAATGTATTGTGGTGTAGCCAATAAGTGCATTTGAACTTGTGTGCAAGATAACCTTTTTCCATTTTATATTCTTCCCATAAACAGCACCATGGGGTTTTTTGTTTGTTTGCTTTAAAAGTACCATTCCTTGTAGAAGGGGAGATTACAGCAAGGGATATTTTCCATCTTCCCTGAAGAGCAACATTATTTTGCTTATAATTTGAGCAACGTGTAGGTGTTCCTAGTGCCATCATTACTGCTTTTGATCATGCCTGAAACATGGAATTTCCCACTAGTGTGATTGTCATAGCCAACTTAGCAAAGCAGTTAAAGGATTTAAGAAACCCACAGATTAATGTGCTGTTGTCAGCTCTACCCCATTGCATCCCCAAAATGCATCTCTGCATTCCTCTCCCACTGCAGTCCTGGGCTCTCAGGGAAAGATTGATAGCTCTTTCTTTGCTGGTAGCACAACACACAACTCTTGTGTTTTATTTGCTGCTCTGAGAAAGGGGAGGGAAAACTGCCCTGAGGAATTTTAGGTGGGCAGGATGGAATTGCCCAAACTGGAATTTGCCTGGGGCGTCAGGGTTAAGGTGCTGATTTAAAGTACTTCTTTTCTAAATGGGGTGTGAGTGGAGCACTTATCTCCTCCTGAATCATGCCCTTTCCTGCTCTTCCTTCCTCTGCCTCTGCCAGAGGTATGAAGGGAATCACCAGGGTGTTGCTTCCTGGATAAAACATAAGGAATGTGTGGTATCATTTCCCAAAGAAAGGATAGATGTGCCCGGCAGCTGTTTTATTATTTCTGAGGGGCATTTTTACAGCGATGTTTGGTATATATATCCTGGCTAAACACTTCTGCAAAGTTTCATGTTGGAGCTTAAAACAACAAAATGCACTTTCTGTGCAATTTCATATGTGCACACAATAGGGAAAATCATTACCACCAGGATTTCATCCATGATGTTGTCAAGGAACAGTGGTGAGCAGCCACGGGAACCTTTGCAGGCTGTATTTTTTTAATAGCCAAGGTTCCTTGAAGTACAAGAGCTGCTGCTTTTTTAACACTGTTTGTGTAACTGGATGTTGTCGACATTGTAGGATTTGGACCCAAGAAATGTAAGATATGTACTTTAGCTAATGTAGGACGTGGCTGTAATAGGTTATGTCTCAGCCCCTTTCCATGCTTTACCAGTCCACCCTCCTCCTGCTTTTGGGCTGGAAAGTTAGGTGCAAGAAGCGAAGTAAGTAAATCCAGAGGAGAATTTCAGCATCTACTGAATTTTAACTCATGTTGTCACTTCCTAAACCAGTCTTTGAATCAGGGGCACTTACTGAATGGAAAACGACAAAGAAAGGAAAATTACAGTTGCAAAGGAAAGTGGAAGCTTAGTAACATGTTGTAATAAGGGTCTCTCAGGGAATCAGCTTGTGGCATCTTTGAAAAGCAGTGTGTCTATCAGCAATCAGGCAACAGGAGCAATCCCACACATTTCCTCAAACAGGTTTTCTCCTCTCCTTCCTTCCAACTTAAGGAGAAAAGGAAAAAGGTTGGGGGGACAGAGGAGAAGGAAAGATAAAACTATATTTGCAGGAGAGTCCCTGGGCAAGATGTTCTCTAAGCTGTGCTGATGTGCTGTGACTTGAGATGGCAGAAAGGGAAATGTGAAAGATGTCAAAATCCCATTCCTCTGTATGCATCAGGTAGAGGTTGGATAAGTTGCCTTTTCTGGTGCCCTTTGTCACACTTCAGCAACCACTTTGATGTAATGTGATTAAGCAAGACAGTAGTTTGAATAGTGGATAAACTGGTTTTTAGTGCTAACATGTTTTGAGGGGGTTGTACTTTTTTTGGTGTGTGAAGCTTTTGTTGCTGCTTTTTTTTTCTTGAAGCAACTGTAGTACTACAGGAACAATAATTTTCCTCTCAACACCTTCCCCCTGATAATTGTCTTTGTTAATTCTTGTGTGTGATTTGGTAGCAGATAAGTCTCTGAAAATGAAAGCAATAATCCACATATCCTGAGAACTATTCCAGCTCTGTCAAATGAATGAAGTCGCTGTGTATGGCTTTTGTTTGCTAGGCTTTGTTTTGTGAGAGGCTTGTCTCAATATTTTTTAGTGCCATCATGGTTTGTGAATTCTACTTTCCAAAACCCAGAAACCTTTGCTGCTGTTTCTGAGGCTCCTGGGGTCATCTAGGCAGTGTGAGCTCAGCCCAGAAAGCCAATGGAATCCTGAGGTGCATCCAAAGGGAGTGTGGGCAGCAGGTCAAAGGAGGTGATTCTTCCCCTCTGCTCTGGTGAGACCCACCTGGAATACTGCACACAGTTCTGGTGTCCTCAACATAAGAAGGACATGGAACTGTTGGAGCAAGTGCACAGAAGGCCACAAAGTTGCTAACAGGACTGGAGCATCTCCCCTGTGAGGACAGGCTGAGGGAGTTGGGGCTGTTCAGCCTGGAGAAGAGAAGGTTGTGTGGTGACCTCAGAGCAACTTTTCAATATCTGAAGGGCCTACAAGGAGCCAGAGAGGGACTCTGTGTTAGGAACTGCAGTGACAGGACAAGGGGTAATAGGTTCAAACTGAAGGAGGGAAAGGCTAGTTTGGATTTGATAAAAAAGTTTTTTTCCTGTTCTGGTGGTGAGACACTGTCCCAGGTTGCCCAGGGAGGCTGTGGCTGCCCCAACCCTGGCAGGGTTCACAGCCAGGTTGGATGAGCCTTGAGCAACCTGCTCTGGTGGGAGGTGTCCCTGCCCAGGGCAGGGGTTGGGACTGGATGATCTGTAAGGTCCATTCCAACCCTTAAATTCTATGGTTCTGTGATCTTGCTGAGCAGTGAAGGGATGGAACTCTCAGAGACTGTGGGATTAGGCCCACGCTCTGTGACACAAATTATATCATGGCCAGAGTCAAGCAAGTTAGTATGCAGTTTTTTGTGCTGCTTAATGAAATGATAAAGCTCAGAACAAAGGATTAGGAAGGGATTAATGGCAGTTAAGATCATTGCCATAAAAAGTGAAGTAAAGCTCAGGTGTTTACTAACTAAAAATGCCATTTCTTGCAGACATAGTTATGTGCCATACCATTTTTACTGGAACATATGGGAACTATTTTTTTCTTTCTTTAGTAGGAAGGTTGGTAAAATCTCTGCTGTAGGTTTCTTGTACTTCTAATTTCCATCTCTTTCAGGATACAAGACTATCCATTGCATCCCTTAAATGTAATGAGGGAATTCACCAGAGCAGAACCTGCAATTTAAAAGCTTCAGTGCTAGTGTCAGTAAGGTTTCAGCAGCACGATACGTCTCCCCAGGCTGTAACCACAGCAGTTTCTTTTCTTCATGTCTAACTGTGAATTACCAATGGCTTTGCTTCCTATGAAGGCAGAGAAGGTTGTTAACACTGATCTAAGCTGAATGGAAATTGTTTGAAGTATCTTGAGTCATAAATGTCACTTCAGTCTGCATTAATTCCTTCAGAGAGGGAAACTTAGAATGCTTTAAACCTTGAGCAACAGGGAGAATGTGACTAGAAAGAGCCTCCTTTTGTTGCATCTCCCTGGCAAAAGGCAGAGTTTGGGTTATCTCTCTGTGTCACTTGTGATAGATGATTGCCTAATGTGTTTTTAAGGATTTCCAGTAATGGAAGTACCAGGATCCATACTGATACTTCAATGCTCTGTCAATTAAGAGTCCGAGGTCTAACTTGAATCTTTCATGCTGCTTTTTGAGTCTGTCACTTCTTGTTCTACCCAGTACTATTGAAGAGGTCAGATGTGCTCTCTTTCTTTAGAGCAACCATCTTTGTGTTTGGGGGTTGATGTGCATCTCCTTTATTTCTTTGAACTGCACTGCCAGGGTTTCCTTACCAGTCTGGATTTTAGCCATTCTGGTCACTCCTCTCTGGACATTTGTCAGCTGTGCCATACAGTGGCAGGAATGGGGTGGTGGGATACAGGATTGCCCCTGAAGCCTTGCTGGTGCTGACCAGGGCAGGAGCTGCACGACTGCAGCAATTCTGGGACTGCTGTGCTGCATCTTGGTGGCTGTTCACTTCTGCAGCCCAGCACAGTGCTCCTCTTCCTCCTGTGGGCTTGAGGCTGTTGGCTTATGTTCAGTTTGTGATCCTGTGTAACCCCAAGGTTTTTCTTTTCACTGGATGGCTCCCGGTGGAGTTATCTCCATGCTGCATTTGTGCAGCTTATGATGTACAGCTGAAAATACTTGTAATGCTTTTTTTTTTTCCCCCACACCATCCCTTAAGTTCGTGAATATCCGTCTGAAGCTGATCCTGTTGTTCTGCTCTTAAGCCTCTACCAGCCTCATATCATGTACAGGTTTAGTAATCACAAGCTCTTGGATCCATCACATAGATTGCTGATGAAGACATTGAACAGAAGCTAGTCCAGGACAGATTCCAAGGAGGTTCTCTTGATACAACTGTCCAATTTACCAGGAAGCCTTGGAAGGCTTCACCATCCCTGGAGGTTTTCAAGCTGAGACTGGATGTGGCACTTAGTGCCATGGTCTAGTGACCATGGTAGGGTTGGACTCAATGATCCTTGAAGACTTCCAACCTGGTTGATTCTGTGATTCTATGATTCGAAGGCTGCTTTTTTGGGTATTCTTTTTTAACTAGCTTGGTACAACAGCTTTTCACTTCAAGTTTTGCTAGTTCCATGAGAGGATATATCAAGGCTTTCATAAATACTGGCTTAAACATTCATTGCATCTCTTCCAAGTGTGCTCCAATTGTAGTGTTCCTGCTGCATAAAGGAATGATGTTTAGTTTTCATGTGCCCTGACAAGTCTATGTTGGCTCTTCGCAGATAACTTCTCCTGGCTTGCTTATGAGAAGCCTTTCTTCCCACACAACTTCAGCAGTTCTTTCAATAAACAAGATAAATGTTGTTGGATGTGTTATTTCCAAAATCTCTAACTTTCTGGAGTCTGAACAGCAAGAAGAATCAAGTAATCAGCCTCTCAAATCGAGAGGTCAGCCAGTCTGTTTAGATTTTGGATAGGCAGCAAGTGACTCAGCAGAGCTCAAATCTTGCCAAGTTGGCTTCTGCTGGATTTGAAGCACAAACAAACACTGGACAGTGAGGACAGCATTTAAGCATCCTGATACTTTCAGGCATTTTGTTAGCCTTGTGTGTTATTTCCTTTCATTTGAAACTCTTGGAAGGTAATGTAGGGGTCATGCACAAGGAGTTATCACAGTTCAGGATTGCCATTCACTTTGAAGTGCTGGACTTGGAGGCAGTCCAGGATCCCACAACATACAAGTTGGGAGCTGTGCTCAGAAGGAATTGCTGAGTTTTCTGAAAAGTAGGGAACAAGGCAGTTGCATCTTCTTGCCTTTTATTCTTCTGATGCTTGTGTAAATACTCGTAAACATAATTTTTACCTAACGATGGCTTTCATTTCTTAAGTACTGCTCAGTACTCTGCCTTTGCTTGGAAACCAAACCAGCATGGAAATTGTTAAGTGAGAGTAGAAATTTTCAAACAGATGGAGCTGCAAGGTAGAAAGGTTGTGTTTCTATTCCAGGTTGGAGGTATTGTGAAGCTCAGAATGGAAGCTGTGGGACCTGGTGGACCAGCCACTGTGTCTTTGCTGTATCATATTTAAACAATTGCCTTGTCTTGTTTCAGGAGCTAATTTTATTTGCGGGTTTTTTGGAGTTGCAGGGTTGGGTTTTTTGAACCAGCTCTATTTTTGCTTGGCTGTGTTTATGAAGGGAAGCCATTGCTTTAAGCCCTAGAATTTGCCTGCCTAACAGGAAATATATATACTTCTTGTTTGAGCCCACGGCAGTAGGTGCTGAGAGCATCTCATCCCTGTGCTATCATCTTCCATTCCAGGATCTCTCCTCCAAGCAGGCTGGTCCCTGTTTGGGCACTTGTTCCTGGGGCAGCCCTGGCTGCAGTGTGGTTTCTGTGGTGGCCCCATGTGAGCTGTGTGAGTCATGGGGGGACAGGCAGTTCCAGGGATGTTGGGGTTGGCAGCCTTCCCTCTGGTAGAGGTTGAGGAGGAGTGGATGAAGCATTGGTGAATTTACTTCATTTCAGATGTGGGAAATACCATCCTTCTTCAGCTTAACATCTTCTGGTTTCTTGCCCTGCACATGAAACCCAAGCCCCAGGAAATGCAGCAAAATGCTGCAAAATTCAGAAGGTTCAGGTTTTGGAGCATTAGAAACAGTCAGCTCAGAAATAACAGACAACCTCTGTCTCAACAGAGGTCCCACTCTTCTGTATAATGCTTCTTCTCAAACCAAGGTCTAGAAATCACCACCACTGAGGAGATGCAGGGAGGGTCTTACCTTCTCAGCACAATAACAGGAGAGCAGAGCTCTACCCAGACCTGACTGCAGATGCTATCAGCAGCATTCATCTGTGCTGTGCAGAAATGGAAAATATTTTAGTGGTGAGTTAACTAGGAGGCATATCCTGATCCAGCTTTGTCACAATAGCAGATCGCTGTGGGCACTTATCAGAGCTGCTCTCGCTGTGGAATTTTAACTCAGGAGCAACCTTTCTGTCTTCCTTCACAAAGAGGCTTTCTCTTTGTTCTCTGTGAAAAACAGGAGACTGTTTGTCTGTTTTCCTTGGATAATATTATTAAGGAAGATAATGCTTGAGAAGGAAACATCAGCTGAATGCTGGTTGAGTGCGTTCTGTCTTCTCTGTTGGTTGCAGATACAGATCCTTCTTCTCAGGTCTCAGTTTATTCTGGATTGTCTTCCTCCCTGTTTCACATGGCTTTGTTGCTGTATGTTTTTCTATGGATTAAACTAAAAAACAAACAATTGATTTACTTGCTGAAGCAGAGGCTTCATTTGCCTCAACTTAACTTTTTAACAGCAGGGCTGGGGTGGGGGGAAGGTGTCTGCAGGAGAGGAGGGTGAAGGAAGGAGCAGAGAGGGGATTTACAGCACAAGGTGCCACTCCCTGTTATGCTTCAGCCCACGCTTTAAATTCTTTCAATGGCACAAAGTCAAGCTTTTTTTAAAAATCCTTTTCTTTTCCCTAAGGTGAATCATGTTTGGAAAAATTTACTTGTAGTAAAGAACATGATAGAATTCAAGCCCTGATGTTTCTGGTGCTTCTGTTGATGAGCTAATAGCCATGGCCTGTTTATAATGTAATTGCTTAGCTCTTTGAATTACTGCAGGCTTCTTCATTAGGAAAGGAGGAGGAAAAAAAAAAATCCCCAAAGCCAAGTCTTTATAACCATGGCTCAGTAATGAAAGTTTAATTTATTTAAACTTTTCCCCTCCACACAAATGTGGATGGTGACTGGAAGGAAGCCAAGTCCAAACTGAATGTGGCTGGTGCTGTTACACCCAACTGACCTGAAACTGTTTTGGATTTTCCAACTGTTCTGAGAGCTCCCAGAGACTGATCCCTCTGCAAGTAGTCAATGCCACCATCGTTACCTCTTCTATTACTGACCTCTTTGAGCAAATGCATTACTTTTGGGTGCAGGTGCAGGTCCCTGGGGTGATGTTGGTAATGTTACTGGGAAGGGAAACAAGGAACATAAAGCTAATCTCCATTGCTTAATGTATGTTCATCAGATGAAAGATTTAGTTGTCTCCTGGGCATTGAAATCTGTAACTCTTTGAGGCTGGAAAGTTGTACAGCTACCATAGAAAGTGCATGGTTAAATAATAATTGGAACCCCCCCAAAACAACAAATTTAAATTGCTGTCCTTCCTAGTTGCTTTTGACCTTATTGTTAAACAAGCAATCATTGATAACATTTTTCTTTTATATTTCAAAGTTGGTCTTTTACAGCTGTGTTCACATTGCCCCTGAAGATTGCTGTGCACAGTGTTTTTATTCTGTACCCCTAAGGCCTTGTTGAGGCTAACAAGAAAAGCAAACTTTGCACTGTATGTCCTGACTTTTGGGATCCTGTGATTCGTTCTTACTTCTCTTTCCTTAAGGGATCTTGAAGCCAGAGCACAGAACGAGTTCTTTCGGGCCTTCTTCAGATTGCCCAGGAAGGAGAAGCTGCATGAAGTTGTGGACTGTTCTCTCTGGACGCCGTTCAGTCGCTGTCACACAGTGGGAAGGATGTACACTTCAGACAGTTATATCTGTTTTGCCAGCAAAGAGAATGGCTGCTGCAATGTTATCATCCCACTTAGAGAGGTAGAGTTGTTTCATTTCGAGTCCTTATCTGTGTTTTCCTCCCCACTGCTTGACTTATCTGCAAACTGTTGTTTGATGAAAAAGAGTAGGATGCTTGTGTGTGTCCTGCCTAAAGGGTTGTTGTAAAGCTTGTTCTGGGATCATTAGGCCTGTGTTCCTACAAATGTGGGTGATTCAACATGATCCTTGAAGTATGGGTAGGTGATGCAGCAGGACAGAGCACTGCAAAAGCAGAGTCTGCTCGGTCCAAGACTTGGACAGGACTCCTCTCCCAGTTCCACAAACACATCTGTCCAGCTTGATGTTGATGGAGACTTCAGCTTAGACCCATTCCTTGCCTAGGATCAACACTTAGAAGTGTTGACACTCTCCCTCCATAGACAACCTCTAACAAACCTGTGGATACTTTGCCAAGCCGTAGGGCAGAGGATAAAAGGGAATGTTGCGGATGCAGTGATGAGCTGACAGATTTCCATGAAGTCAGAGCTGTATTCATATGGAGGGATAGTGCATGGGAAGGTGGTGGGAGTAGCAGAGGAGAAGAAGCTGTCAGCTAACACCTGCCTGATCTGCTGTGGATACAAGGCTGTTAGGATCTCATAATTAAAGCTTTCCTTTCATCCTTGACTAATAACAGAGTAACACCTAAATCATATCTGAACTGTAGCAACTTACCTTCCACTGTCACAGAAACAGAAAACAGTAAGAGAACAGTGTTATATATTGATTCAGAAACAGGGAAAAACAGTGGTTTTGTTATCTTCAAAAGTGTAAATTTCTTACTCCATCCTAAACAGTGGTTTTGTTATCTTCAAAAGTTTAAATTTCCTACTCCATCCCCCAGAATTTGATCAAGTTAATCCTTTCATCAATCTTTTTTTTAAATCATATATCCCTTTCTTATATTTCCCCTCAGTCTACTGTCCAGACATGAGGTGCAAAGTCATTTAGAAATTTAAAAAAAAAAAGAAAAAAGAGCTGGCATATCTTTTGGTATCAGCTTTGAGCTTCTAAAGAGAGTATGAACTTAAGGTGATAGGATGTGTTTGATCAACAAAAGCTAATGTGAATAACCACATTTAAAGCGTGTGTGCATAGGAATGCTGTGTTTGTACATCTTGGTACAGGTAGAATGTTTGAAGATGTTGCTGTGGATGTGGTGCCTAATGTGTTTTCTGTAATGTTTCTGGAAAAGGTGATCAGTATAGAGAAGATGGAGGACACAAGCCTTCTCCCTAATCCCATCATTGTTAGCATCAGGAGCAAGACAGCCTTTCAGTTCATTGAGCTGAAGGACAGGGATACGTTGGTGGAGAACCTGCTCCAGAGGCTAAAAGAAGTGAACTCCAGCAACTCAGTGCACTGCAACAACTTGCAAAATAACAACCAGGTACTGATCTCTCTCTCTCTCATCTCTCTCTCTCTCTGTCTTCTCTCTTCATGTTCATCCATTAGCTCATTGTCTTTGGGAGGTTGATCTTGGGCCACTGCTGTCTCCTGTCATCTTTAAAGACCTGCCTGATGGGCAGAGCACACCCACAACATGGTTGTGACTGACACTGAGGGAAGCAATGAATATGGTGGGTAGCAGGACTCTCCTTCATAGAGACCTCAACAATCCACAGTCTGGAGAAAAAGGCTGATAGAGACCTCATGAAGTTCAGCAAAAGCAAATGTTAAACCTGGCACAGTAACCCCATGCAACAAGGAGGGGTTGGTTGGAGAACAGCCATGTAGAAAAGGTGGGAGGATCATGATGGACAACACTTTGACCTTGTAAGTCAGCAGTAAGCTCTTACAGTGAGGAAGTCCAACACCATAATCAGGTTGTACTAGCAGGATTGTAACCAGCAGGTCATGGGATGTTATTATTCCCTTTTATTCAGCACTTCTGAGGCTGATCAAGAGTACTGTGTCCAGTTTTGACTCCGTTCCGCTACACGAGAAAAGCATTGACAAATTAGATCAAGTCTAGTGGAGAGCTGCAGATGGTCAGGGGCTGGAGCACATGCTTTATAAGCAGAGGTTGAGGGAGCAGGGCTTCTTCAGCCAGTCTTCTGCACGATAGTGGGGAGTTAGAAGATGGAGGCAGACTCTTCTTGGATGCACCTGTTGAGAGACAAGTAGCCACAGCCTCAAGATGCAGCAAGGGAAAATCCAACCAGACAAAATGGAAGATTCCTTCTCAAGGGTGGGCAGAGCTGGACCAAGCTACCTGGAGGGTCTTTGGACTCTGCTTTCTTGCAGCTCCTCAACTTGTCTGGGCACAGACACCAGCAACCAGGTCTGAGGGCCCCTGCTTTGAGCAGGGGATTGAAAAAGATGGTCCCCTCCAACCTAAATTGTTCTCTGATTCTGTTTGTCAAATCCTAATAGTAGAGTATTGTTTGGTACCTTGTCACCAAGGACACTTGTAATTCGCTACCAACTTCTGGCTGAAAGTAACAACTCTTTCCTTGACATGCAGATGATTTGTATAAAGTCTTGAGTAAGACCTTTCCTCCTGAAAGGTGACCTAAAAGGTTTTGATGCAAAAGGCAAAGGGTTACCCAGCTGTGTGTCTTGAGGACAGTTGAAGATGTTGTTCTTAGCCTCTTTTCAGTCATTACCACTTTGATTCTGCATTGCAGAACACTCTTACCTATGGATCCCTGTGTGTGCCAAGGGACACTGAGCCTGCACAGCTGGGAACAGAGGCTTCACAAGGGAAGGAGAGAAGTGAGTGTGAACAGGAGAACAGTTACTTGCTCAATGCAGAAGCACTAAGGTCGGACTTTCATCAGTCAGGAATGTCGGGCCTTGATTTTGGAAAGGTATGTAACATTTGGGAGAAGTTGTAGGAGTTTTAGGTTTGGATGTTTTGTCTGAGTCACCATCCCTGGAAATGTTTAAGAGGTATTTGATGTTGGAGGATCTGGTTTAGGGTTTAGGGGTTCCAGCAGTGACAGGTTAATGGTTGGACTGGATGATCTTAGAGGTCTCCTCCAGCCTTGATGGTTCTAGGATTCTATGATTTTGTTTCTACAGAAGCTGGGCCAACGGTCAGACAGATAAGCATTTTTAGTCAAGTGCACTCTGTATGGGTTGGAGAAGTCAGGTATGGGCTAACAGCTTTCCTATTCACTTGGATTTTTTTATTCTCCCCATTTTGTTCCAGTGAATATTTATAATCTCCTCCCTGTGTGGTGAATTGGACATTCAAAATGGGGAAAGCTGTAGTCCCTAGAGCAGACTTCCCATTTCCCTTGATAATGGAAACACCTCATGCAATGTCTGATATGTAAAATGTTTCTGTTTGCCAGTTTTTACATGCATGTGATTTGTTCTTCTGAAATACATCTTCTTGTCCCCAGTCTAGGGAGCAAATCAAAGAGAGCCTGTGGGATGACCATTTCGTGGAGTACGGCAGGACCGTGTGCATGTTTCGCACAGAGAAAATCAGGAAGCTTGTTGCTATGGGAATTCCTGAATCCTTAAGAGGCAAACTCTGGCTGCTCTTCTCAGGTGGGCATGCTTAGAAATGTTGGCTGAAGGCATCATCTGGTTTTGGACATGGTAAAAGATTTAGGCAAGAGATCTCCCAAGGGCAATGAAACTGAACTAATTAATGCCAGGAAGTACCTACATAAATCTGTAAAAATTTTATCTCAGGATGACATCACATATGTGCAGGAGAATCAAAGTAGCATCTTTAGAAGCCCCAACCCTGGCAGTGTTCACAGCCAGGTTGGCTGAGCCTTGAGCAACCTGCTCTGGTGGGAGGTGTCCCTGCCCAGGACAGGGGTTGGGACTAGATGATCTCTAAGCTCCATTCCAGCCCCTAAAATTCTATGATTCTATGATTTTCTTCATCTGTGTAATTTAAAATTAGGATCATGTTTTCATAAAACAATGCTCATCTTCAAGCAACAATTAGATTGTAGCATAAATATTGATTTAACCCTAGACAAATCAGATTATTGCAAAATAATGACATCTCCAAGTCAGCAGTCCTGCTCCTGCTTCTTGTTGCATGTTGGCACAGCTTGGAGAAACTGGAGACAGAAAAAACCCAACTCATTTCATCGACAGGTCTGGTAGAGCCAGAGTGTGCTTACAATATGATCTCAAATTTAGTCCTTAATCCAGTATATTGGAGAAGAGAAGGTTGTGTGGAGACCTCAGAACACCTTCCAGGATCTGAAGGGCTTACAGAGGGAGAGGAACTCTTTGTTAGGAGCTGCAGTGACAGGACAAGGGGCAATGGGTACAAATCGAAGGAGGGAAAGTCTAGGTTGGATGTGAGAAAAACGTTTTTCCCTTTGAGGGTGGTGAGACACTGTCCCAGGTTGCCCAGGGAGGCTGTGGCTGCCCCACCCCTGGCAGTGTTCACAGCCAGGTTGGATGAGCCTTGAGCAACCTGCTCTGGTGGGAGCTGTCCCTGTCCACAGCAGAGTGTTGGTACTAGTTGATCTTTAAGGTCCCTTCCACCCCAAACCATTCTGTGATTCTGTAATATTTCTGCTGGAGAAGTCTTCTGCTCAGTTAAGCATTTTTAAATGTTAATTGTGTCACATAAGTTTTGCTAATGCCTATTTTATTTTCAAGACACGTTTTCTGCTGGGACTTCCTCTTTTAGGTCTGGAAATTTCAGTAAATTCACAACCCTTGGGGAAAACCATCTTGATTACATCCCTTTGAGCAGCAATCCCACAACACTTAGTTTAGCATCATCTTAATATCCATTTCCATCTTCCTCCCTCTGCCTCCAGACGCTGAGACAGATCTGGCGTCGCATCCTGGGTACTATGTGCACTTGGTGGAGACCTCCATGGGGAAGTGCTGCATGGCAACGGAGGAGATCGAGCGCGACCTGCACCGCTCGCTGCCCGAGCACCCTGCCTTCCAGAGCGAGCCTGGCATCGCTGCCCTCAGGAGGGTCCTCACAGCCTATGCACACAGGAACCCCAAAATAGGATACTGCCAGGTGAGGAATTCGCGCTGCTAAAATAGGATACTGCCAGGTGAGGAATTCACACTGCTGCAAGGCTTCCTGCTTGCTTTTTCCCCCCTTCTTTTTGCAAACTGCGTTTGGAGTTATAGGAGGGGAAAAAACAAAAGTGTTTCTGATGCACTTTTGAACTCCTGCTTGCTTTTTCCCCCCTTCTTTTGGCAAACTGCGTTTGGAGTTACATGAGGGAAAAAAAGAACTGTTTCTGATGCACTTTTGAACAAGAGAAGCATTTCTTGCATAATACTTGGATGCAGTGCAGAGCAAATTGGCCTGTACAGATGAGAGACATGTAGTGCACTGGGAAAGAGGTTTAGTGAACCTTTTTGCCACTTTCTTCCAAAACTGATGGTAAATGATGCAAGTACTTTGCCCAGTTGAAACAATAACTTTAACTTCTGTGCAGCTCCCTGAATCCTGGTTAGCATCAGGCCACTCCTGATACAGGAAGGGTGGGGAAAGCAGCCCCAACACATCTTGCACTATCAGTTCCCTACTCTGTATCTGGGCAAATCCAGTACTGAGCTTTTCTCCATTGTTTCCTTTTGCTCTTATGAAAAACAGTACACACAAGCTTGAAAAACTTGTTATGCCTTTTGGGTTGCAATTCTATATTTGCTGTCTATTGTCTCTCTTTTTTGCTGAGTTTTTTTTAGCTGTTCCCATCATGTTGGGCTACTTTTGTTGTTTTAAAAATAGCCACAATTGAGCTTTTGTCAGTAGGATTTGCTGTCACTAACAAATCCCATTTTCTTCTTTGCCCTGGTAAGTCCATGAATATTTTGACCTCGGTGTTGCTGTTGTATGCCAAAGAGGAAGAAGCATTTTGGCTGCTGGTTGCTGTGTGTGAGCGAATGCTGCCAGATTACTTCAACCACCGAGTGATAGGTGAGCTCTCTTCTTGCAAACTGGGAAGCTGAATGTCATTGGGGGTGTGTAAAATGCTCAGGGTCTGCTGAGGTCCAGACCCTGCAGATGAGGTGGTCCATCCCTGCAGTATGCAGGGACAGCAGCAGCCACTGCTCAGGTTCCAGCCAGGGTTGTTTTTGGTTTGAAGGGTTTGAACTGCAAGGTCTATAAATACATGTTCAGCTTTAGAGTTTGTCATCTTCTTTCCTGTTGGTCAGAAGGCAGTGACACTGTTGCCTGTTAGGTAAAAATAGAAGAGCTTGCGGGTCTTGGTTAGGGGTGTTCATTGCCAGAGACTCAAGATGAACCTGAGAAAATTCTGCTAGGGTAGCTATTTGTGATCTGACAAAGTGCCTGGCTGCTGGAGTCGTGCAGGCTTGCATCTGAACCAGCCCTGTGTAAGGAGGGCTGATCCAAACCCCTCTGAATGTGAGGTGCTGCTTTTAGAGGTGAGCCCTGTCCCCGTGCAGAGTGCCACGTGCTGCCTATGCTGTCTCCTGCTCTTTGCAGTGCAGCTCTCTTTAAGACTTGTGCAAACATCTGCCTAATGCACAGAGACAGAGGGGCTGAGCAGCTCCACACGTGTGTTTGGATGTTGTGTGTATATGGTATGTGTACAAGAAAGAGTATTTTTTCTTTGCAGTCACTTCCTCCCCTGACAGAAGTGTTTGATAGCTTTTCCCTCTTTAATGCTAACCTTAGTCCTTAGCTACAGCATCTGCTGGTACAGCATCACTAGTAGCAAAGGGAGGGATCAGGGTCACTTGTGAGGAGATGGGGATAGGAGGAAATCCCTGGTGGTAGTGATTCTGGGAGGCAGAAATGGTATAGCCACTCCTGTGCTGCCTGGGGAGTGGGAGGAGACATCTGAGAAGATTTCCAGTCTTTTCCTTGAAAGATGGGATTGTCATACCTCCCTCCTGACACTGTGTTGCTGCACAGTTACTGTCTTGTCTCTGAACTGGCAGGAAGGTAAGCTAAAGCAGAGTTATTCCAAAGTTAGCTGGATGCTTAGGATGTTTTGTGGTGCTGTGAATGCCACTGGTATTTTCAACTACTGGACTGGGCGTTGTAATTGTCCCATGGATCAGAATTTTGGTTCTTTTCTTCAAAGGTGACTTTAAACTCCCATGTTTGCCTTCTTCCTTGATTAAAAGAGAAAACAGTTTATCTGTCCTCGTGCATTTCTAGATATCATCAGCATTCTTTGAGTTACTGATGGCTTTGATGCTTGCTGGGTTGCTGCCCCTGAGTAGCATTCTCCACACCCAAACCAGTTGTCCCACTTGGCCACCCACATCACTGCCTTGAGTTGTACTTAATTTGGGGTTTGTATCTTGCCTGTCACTTGACATGGCTACAGCCTACATTGTTTGAGTGCTGAGAGTCTCAGTTGTCTGGCTGTTTTCCTGTCATTTGTACCCTCAGGAAAGAGTTCTGTGACTCTAGAAGATGAACTACCATGGCTCACCACAGTGTGAAGAGCCAGGAGCTTCAGCTTGGAAGTTCCCCTGCTCTCCCTAGTCCAGTGGCAGTGCTGTAGTTTTGCAATGTGGTTGCTTCACTGAGCAGTTACTTCTGCAGCTTTGATACAGTCATAAGCTGAGACAGGGGAGATTCAGATGAGATGTTAGGAAATTTTTTTCCCTGTTAGGGTGGTCAGGCACTGGAATAGATTGCCCAGGGAAGTGGTGGGATCACCATCCCTGGAAGTGTTTAAGAGGTGTCTGGATCTGGTGCTGGAGGTTTAGGGTTTAAGGGGTTGCAGCAGAGTGGCAGGTGAATGTTTGGACTGGATGATCTTTGAGGTCTCCTCCAACCTTGATGATTCTATGATTTACCCTAGAACTCAGTGTGCCCAGATTGGTGCTGCTGATCTTCTCCACCCTGCCCCTCCTCTGGTTCCTGTTCCTTGAGTTAATGTTCTTGGCTGCACATTTCAGTTGACCTTCTTTTTTGATTTGCAACCAGCCCTTGTCTAAACTTTGTATTGTTTCTTCCTGCATAACACTTCCAAGACCCAACTTTTCCTCTTTGCACTGCCAACACTGTTGTCCAAATTCTCATCTCTCTGTATCTTTGGTGATCTCTGACCTTGCTACCTGTCACTGTGCTTTTCCTCTCCAGTGTCAGCCAGTGATCTCTGCAGTCTGAACAGCTACTGAATTCATGACCTTGGTTTAACAGGCCTTCTTGGCTCCATCTTCTCTCCAGTCTTTTCTTTATGACTTACAAAATAGTCTGTTTATTTATTTGCTTCTTTATTTATGTATCATTTCTGCTTTCAAACTTAGGTAATTCAGTTCTGCTCAACCTTTTTACTTTCATGACATGACCATCTCCCTCCTTCAGCCTTGCCAGCTATGCTCTGTCTTTTCACAGCCCTTTTCATCCTTTCACTGCTTGCAAATGGGGACAATCTTGCAGGCAGGGCTCCTCCCTCAGGAATTCCCTCTGTCCTTCTCCCTTCTGCAATGCATAGAGGAAATTACAAGCAGATAGTTTGCAAGACAGAAACAGGTTGGACTTGGGTCAAGAGTGGTGGCAAGGGTCATGCATATTGTGTTCTCATGTTAACATGACTTCTCCATCCCCTGCATAAACCAGCAGGCCATCTTACCCCTCCTTGACTGTTAGACTGTTATCACCTTGACAATGAAATTCTAGAAACACTGAAAACCTTCTCTGATTTGCCTTTTCAGTCCTGGAGATGTCATTTAGCTTGTGTGTTGGGTCATCCTTGTTTAAAGGGATGCCCTGGTGCTTTCCTACCTCATCATCATCTCATGCTGCAATACTTTAGGGATTCAGTTGCTTGGAATTCATGGTTTCTGGGAGACTCATAAAAAGGTGTTCAGAAAAGGCCCTTTGAAAACACCTGTTTGACTTTCATCTGCAATGTCAGCACTATAATAAGATCTGTGAAAGATCTGGGCAGCATTGCACGTTGCTTTTAAACCTCTGTTTTTCCCAGTGCTGTCTGAGTCTGCAGTGATGTTTTTATATGTCTTGCCTATCTGTCTCTGGCTTTCTTCAAATACCTCTGCAACCAGCTCTGGTTTTTTGGGTCCGTGTTAACTATGGCCATAAAATTGTTTGCATTAAACTTATTAAATAAACCCCAAACAGAAATTGTCCTCTGTTAAGTAACCCTAGTCTGGTTTCTGTTCTGTTTTCTTTACCCTTCTTGTTTATGACCATTGGCATGAGAAAGGTTTCTTTTCCAAGCACCATGCTTGATGTGTTTCTGAAGAGCTCTTTGCATGTCCCTGGGCACTCATTTTTCATTTGTGGTGCTGTAATGTTGGTTCAGACACCAGCAGAAGCTCTTTATGGCTTGATGAGAAAAGTCATAGAAATGTCATAACTGGTGTTTTTTCCCCCCGTGATTTGGATGCAGACCCAAAAGCTACTGTGTCTCTGCCACAAATTGTCCAGGTCATATTCTGCTTCTGCACAACAGAAGCTTTGAGTTCTAGGGATATGTATGTCTCAGGAATTTCACAGCCACCAAAGCTGTTTCCTAGGAAGTAATTGAAACCAGCAGTGAGG
>NW_008662051.1:693-1098 GCF_000695815.1 Acanthisitta chloris | reverse complement strand
GGTTCTGCTGTGCCCTCAGTGCAGCCCTGAGCGGGTTGTGCTGTGCCCACTGTGGGTTGTGATGAACCTTCAGTGCCCTCAGTGCCACCCAGAGCGAGTCATGATGAGCCCTCAGTGGTTGTGCTGTGCCCTCAGTGGTTGTGCTGTGCCCTCAGTGGGTTGTGATGAACCTTCTGTGCCCTCAGTGGGTTCTGCTGTGCCCTCAGTGCCACCCAGAGCAGGTTGTGATGAACCCTCAGTGCTGCCCCAGAGCTTTCAGTGCCCTCAGAGGGTTGTGATGAACTTTCTGTGCCCTCAGTGAGTTGTGATGAGCCCTCAGTGAGTTCTGCTGTGCCCTCAGTGCTGCCCCAAGCGGGTCGTGCTGTGCCCACAGTGGGTTCTGCTGTGCCCTCAGTGGATTGTGGT
>NW_008662051.1:0-509 GCF_000695815.1 Acanthisitta chloris | reverse complement strand
GTGCCCTCAGTGGGTTCTGCTGTGCCCTCAGTGCCCTCAGTGGGTTCTGCTGTGCCCTCAGTGCTTTCGGTGCCTTTAGAGGGTTGTGATGAACTTTGTGCCCTCAGTGGCTTGTGATGAGCCCTCAGTGCCCTCAGTGGTTCGATCTAGTGGGTTGTGATGAACCTTCAGTGCCCTCAGTGGGTTCTGCTGCGCCCTCAGTGCTTTCAGTGCCCTCAGAGTGTTGTGATGAACTTTCTGTGCCCTCAGTGGGTTGTGATGAGCCCTCAGTGCCCTCAGTGGGTTCTGCTGTGCCCTCAGTGCCACCCTGAGCGGGTTGTGCTGTGCCCTCAGTGGGTTGTGATGAGCCCTCAGTGCTCTTAGTGCCCTCAGAGCTTTCAGTGCCCTCAGAGGGTTGTGATGAACTTGCTGTGCCCTCAGTGGGTTCTGCTGTGCCCTCAGTGCCACCCAGAGCAGGTTGTGATGAGCCCTCAGTGCTGCCCCAGAGCTTTCAGTGCCCTCAGAGGGTT
>NW_008662050.1:35485-39451 GCF_000695815.1 Acanthisitta chloris | reverse complement strand
TGGTCTTGATTTGTACAATGAGAACCTGTCATTTTGTGTAATTCTATATTGTTAAAATGCTGATGGATCATTACTCTTCCACAGGTTTTCCATTTCTTCCATTCACAGACACAAGCTGACTCTTAAAATGCTGATGGATCATTACTCTTCCCCAGGTTTTTCCTTTCTTCCATTCACAGACATGGTCTTGATTTGTACAATGAGAACCTGTCATTTTGTGTAATTCTATATTGTCATTTTTCTACTGCTTTTCCAGTTAATTGAGGGAAGGACACTGGGTGCTCTGATAGATCAAAGTCCATTGCATTGGCTTTGTTTTAATGATCTTCTATGAGAATAAAATAAGCTTTAAAAATTTCTATCTTCTTTGTTGAGAACCTGTGATTAGCCACTTTTATTTATGTTCTTTGTTTTTAACCTTGGCTTAGATATATCCACAGGGTAACCAATAGGGAAAAGGATCACTACCTTCCTCAGCACTACAAGCTCTCCTATTCATTGGAAATCATATTTAATATACAATTAATGATATTTAAGTCACAGATCCTGCAAATATACGTTTTGGCCATATCAGCTCTTGATATTTTATCATGTTTTATTGCGTATCAGGATGAGGTAAGACTTGGACTTTCTAATGTGAAGAAACTTTCCTGTAAACAGGATCATTGACAGAAATTTGACACATGGAACAGATGTTGGTTTCCACATTTTTGCCTTATCTGTATCCAAGCTGCCTAGCAGCCTGTCAGCTTGGAATGTAATAAGCCAAATAATGTGGGAGTGATTAATTCAGGGTCTGCATGATTTTATTCACATTTGTGGCAGGCTGTCAAGAGGAACTAGTGAGGACTCCATACTCTCAACACAGAGGCTACTGCTCTGGTAACTGCATCAGAAGCAGCTGACTAATTGTTTGACACAAAGTTAAGTCCCTTTGTTTTCTACAGCAGTGACATTTGTTCAAGAAAATAGAGTGATTCCTTTTCTTCTGTATAACTGAAATAAAAAATGTTTGCCAAGAGTTTTGAGGTTATATAATGGAGGGCAACTAGGCAGAATGGCACGATGATTATGGTTTTTCATTAGTAACAGAAGACTGTAAGAACACAAAGGAAACTGCATCAGTGTAAAGACAACCTGAGAATTAATCCCAGACCTTCACCAGGATGGTCAAGTGAAGTTATGACTGTGTGACTCAAATATCCAGCAGGACAGGAGAAGCAGGGGCAGAAGGGTAACATCCTCCTTCAGGGGAGCCACTGACACATTCTAGCCATGGCTGCTCCCCTGGTCATTTTATTACAGAAATCTACAACATTTGATGTTTTCTTTAACACCTCTTGGGATCCTGTAAATATTAGATCTCATAAAGGGGGGAAAAAGGCTTTCTAGCACTTGCATTTCCAGTGGAAAGCTTGAATGTTAAGGAGTTCAAAACCATAAAGCACACTAAAAGAGCAGGATTATTTATTATTAAAATAACTATAAAACACTCCATGACTTTCAAAAATAAACAAAGATCTTGGAATATTTGATGATAATGTTTGACTAGAATTTTACAGCATTGTCAAGCATGTATATATTGGGGCACTAGTTTATGGGTCATTTAATGAGAGGCAAACATAGGGTAAAAAGCAGTCAACTCCTCAAAAATGGCAAAAGAACTGCATACATCACCTTTCCACCAAAGCTAAACCTGAAGCTGAATGATACATGATGCCTTTTGTCTGAAAAAAACCCAACCCAGCCAAATCCCTAAATTGAGGAGGAGGATGAAAACCAGTCCTCTGAGCAATTCTGTCCCATCAGCCAATTTTAACTGCTAAGGGCACAGGACTTGTGTTTGAAGACACACAGTAAGATCCATAGCACACCTGTCATTGGAAGAATGCCAAAAGGCTTGCAATACTAGCAATCTCCTCCTCTGTGCAAAGACATATCAGCAGTTTTCACAAATGAAACAGAGCATAAAATCCAACATCTTTCCATTCACCCAGTTTCCTTTCAGTATAGTATCCAAAGTGACTTTAACATGATGCACAACAGGCAACTACGTAAAATTCAGCATTAAAAGGCCAATACAGTAGCACAGCATGTCAGGAACCACTGCTGAGTACAAGATGTATTGTGACTGTGCAACTATGTTAAAACATTTCCCTCCATGACTCAGAACACATTATAAGCTATGTAAGTTGGGGAGTTCTCCCTGCAAACTTTGAGCAGACTGATAGATTTGGCTAGAGAAATTGACAGGATGACGTCTTTGGAGATGGAAGCATCATGTTCCCAGCTGGACTCCAGGCTGGAATACTTTCCAGTGTTTCTCTCTTTCCTTGTCAGAGAGTTCTTTTTGAGGGTGGTACAGCTGATTTTCCCTCAAAGCTCTACTGTCCAGAAGATAAGGCATTAGCTAGAAACAATATGCAAAATCCTGGCCTTGTAGATTAACAGTAGGGGTAATATCCACTAACGAACTTTGACTTGCAAGTCAGCAAAGAACACATCTGTTCTGGTTGATTTCTGGACTCTTTCATAATAGTATGCATTTTTTCAGAGCACTGTGAAAAACATCATTGACCAACAGACTTTCTTAATAAAACCAAACCAGTTGGCACTCCAGTTTTGTCTTCTTTAAAGATATATTAATTTTATTGAGTTCAACAACAGAAAGTCTATAGTGTGGATTAACTTGCTCTAAGAAAACCTTTTTGAAAGTTTTTAACTGACATTTCTAAGCTTTGTCCGGGCCATAATAAATTTTTTCATGACACCAACAGTAAACAAGGCTTATAAAAGACTTCAATCCACTTAGTGGCTTAACCAAGAAGAAAAATGTGATCAAAACATGTAATTGCTACAGAAAATTGGGCTATATGATTGCTCTGTGAAAAGCAGCATGAATTTCTGGATGCTTACACATCAGAAAAAGTATCAACATTTGGCCCTAAAGTACAATAAACCAATCGACCAGCTATTTGAATCTTTCCTCAGTACAGTGGAGAATGACCATGTGATCTCTCCTGTTCTCTGAAAAACTTGCAGACAAATAGTCTTGAAAATGTGGATCTACACTGTGACTACTATATTTATGTTACAGATCGATATAGTCAAACTGAGTGCAATTTGATGCTCATCCTGCTTGTAGCAGTTTGCATTCTTCTGAGCAGGCTGTCATTCATGAACTGTATAATCATCAGTCTTTTGTAGACCTTCTTCACTGCTCTTCAGAGCTTATAGGAATTTTTATTCCAATCTCTGCTAATGAAAAATTATTTCATCCAAGACCCAAACATATTTCTTATTCCCCAGAAGATGATTAGATGATAAATTATCTTTGGACACAACATCTGGATCCCTTTCCATTTTACTTGGCAAACATGTAAAGACTTCTCTATTGTGTATACAAGTTTGTTTTTAATATTAGTGCAGCAATTAAGCAAGAAACTGTTCATCATCCTGATACAACAGCATCCCCAGCGAGCACCATTCCTCTAGAGCAGCTCCCAAAAGATTCTGTCCAGGATAATCAGGAATCTCTACTGACATTTGTCAGACTACTGTATTTGGGTCTCGACATGTCAGCCTTGCAATGTTTTCAAGCTTACAAAACACAAACTTTTATTTTATATTATTTTATTTTGGGGTTGTCATTTTTTTGGGTGCAATTTTGAAGTACAGGTTCTCATGAACTACTATTTTTTAAGATGAGACCTGCTTCTTAGCAGCAGTAGAATAATAATGAGACACACATTCTCTCACCAAGGTCTCAACCAAGAGCTCATCCTCTTTCCTCACTATACTACAAATAGAACAAACGCTGATATTTTCTTCAAAGAACTGACCATGAAATCTGCCCTTGAAATAATTTCTCGGTACATTTCCAGAACCACACAAAGAGAGAATTGTGTGTGCTCTATTCATTGTAGTCACAATTGCAAGAATGTGAGGAAGGATGACATTCTGGAC
>NW_008662050.1:21983-35473 GCF_000695815.1 Acanthisitta chloris | reverse complement strand
TGACTTCCTGGGAGACAGCACTTCACGATCACACTCGAAATATGTAATCTATGGTCACAATAAAAGAGCAGGATGTTTAAGTAATGGAACTTGAAAAATGAGTGCCACAAAAATAGACTGACCATGTATTGCCATGGCCAGTCATCTTTTGGAAAATGTATGCAGCAAGATCGACATGAAGTCTTAACCAATGGCCTAATTTGGTAGTAGTGCAAGAACTGAAACATCCTTCAAGGTTCATTCAGCAAAACCAATTCTGTTTCTCCCTTGGCCCAAGGGCCTCCTACAGCATTGTGTTTGGGATCAGTTGGGTCAAGCTGTTTTTTAGATGCAGGGAGGTGCAAGTTGCTTTTGTGAGAAGACAAAATATTTTTACAGAACCACACAGTTAGGTTGGAAGGGACCACAGTAGGTCACCTGATCCCACCTCCCTGCTCAGGCAGGGCCACCTAGAGCACATGGCTTAGGATTGGGTTCAGATGGTTCTTGAATGTCTCCTGTGAGTAGAACCCACGGCCTCTCTGGGCAACCTGATCAGTGCTCAGTGAGTGCACAGCTAAGAAGTTCTTCTTCCTATTCAGGTGGAACTTCCTGTGCATCAAGTTTTGCCCCTTACCTCTTGTTTTATTGGTTTCCACCACTGAGAAGAGTCTGATCCATCATCTTGACACACCTCGTACAGTTCCTTGAATACATTGCATGTACATTACAGTACATGCACTTGAATAAATTTTAACTTGAAGAAAGGGAATGAATGCCAATGATTTGACATCTGATAGTGATCTATACCTACTGATAGATTCATTAGCAAATCTGAAAAAAAAAGGGATCAATTTGTAGCATTTTTTTCCTAATGGTATTTTTAGGCTATGTGTATTAACACACACTTTTCGACTAGTGTTCACTGTCAAAATGTTTTAAAATGTCATCTGAAAAAAAATAGAATAATTGGAGTGTTGATTCAATAATACTTTCCTTGTGCATTGTATTATCCATGCTGGACAATGGAAAGCATCTAAAAAATGCTGGTTTTGTAAGACTGAAATGTGAGGACTTACAGGCAATATAAACAAATGTGAACCTCTGACGCATATTAGAATTGTTATAACTACACAGCACATAAGACATGGATAAAATACTGACACCACATCTATCACAGCAAATTATTGTTACTATTATTGCTACTATCATGGGATAGCAATAATCATTATTATCACAAGAATGTCGTGTCACTGAAAGGTGATACAAATACAGAACTTGAGCAGCTCAGCAAATACAAAACTTGAGACTGCAATTTGTGTGGTTTCCCCATGACATTTAACTGTTCAAATATAACTCTAATTAAGCAACACTATTATTAGTTTTATATAGGCTTAGAAATTAATAAAGACAAGTTTCATGATGTTAGCAGATAAGCCTTGAAGCCTTAGAAGAGCAATATTCTTGGACAGATCACAGCTAAGTAAACATTTATTTTGTCAGTTCCTGCAAGCACATTGAATTGAATTGAAGGCCCAAATCGTCCCCATGTAAAAAGCATTTTCCAGTCCAGTGTTTCTTTGGCACAGTTATAGCCCATTGATGAAAAAAGAATGCAACAGATGGTATAAAATCATTCTATACAGCATGCAGAATGGCCATGCAAAAAATTTTACGACAATCTCATCTGCAAGTTAGTCACTCCTGCAACAGAGTTCACAGCACCTAAACCAGGTAAAGATGGATTTGAGGTAGCTCAGTGTGGACTGCAGTGAGCTGGGGAAGCAGGAAGATGCAAATGGCTACTCAGACCATGCTGTGCTCTATGCTTTAACACCTTCCCATCTATCATCAAGTAAGCTAACTAGCTGGAAACTAGATTGGGCATGCCCCAACCCAGCTCATTTTACATTTGCACTAAGCCCATTTGAGAACTGCACTGACACTGTACATGATCTGAAAGTGAGCGTTAATTCTATACATCCCCTCGATGAACAATTTTTATTGGTGGTTATTCTGTGCAAAGAAGCAAGATGAAATCTTATCACACATTCCCTTCATCCAAGGGTAGGGGAAAATTTGTAAGCTCAAATATGTGGACGTAGGAAATACACATGGGAAGAGGAGGGTCTAGAGTGCTATAAGGGAGTTTCAGTGTGAAAAGGAATTAGGCTCTTTAAGGTCATGTCTGTGTGGATAATTTCAGACAGTCAGGAACTAACATTGCCATGTACTGAGCTGGCAGGACATGACGTACTTTTGATCAGAAGCCAATGTAAAGATGCACAAAAATCTCAAAATACTAATGTGATCTCAGCCTCTGGAATGACTACTGCTTTTTCTTTGTTCTGCTGCCTTATGATGGAGTGTAGGAATCCAATGCTTCAAGGAACTCGAGTGTAATTTGTCAATGAGATTCTTACAGCAAGGCAAAAGATCAAATATTCCCATATCTTAACTGCAGACTCAATGAGATTCTTACAGCAAGGCAAAATATCAAATATTCCCATATCTTAACTGCGGACAGCACAACAAAAAAAAAAAAAAACACATGTGGCAAATGATTCCCTCTTTATGAACAACTTGTACACACAGAGTCTCAGGGCCAATCTAGAATTCTGTAATGGAAGCAGATAGGGAGCCAACAGAAACATAACACCAATGTGTAGGACTGTGGGATATCACAATACTCAGTTATAACTTAATGCAAATTATTAGTTACAAACAACATCGTTCTGAGCTCTGTTCTAGACCATCAAGTAGAACTGTTAAAATAGAATGGGCCTGACTGACACCAGTGAAAGGCACCAGTTATATCCACTGGATCTACTGTTACCCTGCCTTTTAGGTAACTTCTAATACACATAACTGATTGTTTTAAAACACATCTTTACACAATAAGATTTGTGGTTTATTTCTAATATAAAGTACATAATCATAGAATGTATATTATATGAGCTTTGGTGATGATCTAGCTCTTGCATTTTGATTTTAAGGACTAGTTCTAGGGTTTCTTGTTCCTCCCAATACAGACTTGTCAAAATTTTAACACTACTAGTCGGGCCTCAGAGGCAGATAAAGTTCTACACTGTAGACCATGAACATGTTATTTTCTCTTACATGTCATTCTTTAGTCTGTATGTAGGAATAAAAAAAAACCCCAATAGAATAAAATTGAGATGTTGCATTCTGGGAGCTAGACTGGGTTTTGCAAACTTCTCCTTGGCTTTAAATTGAAAGAGAGTAGGCTTACATTAGATATTAGGAAGAAATTCTTCCCTGTGAGGGTGGTGAGACACTGGCACAGGTTGTCCAGTGAAGCTGTGGCTATCTTATCCTTGGAAGTGTTCCAGGGCAGGTCAGATGGGGTTTGGAGCAACTTGGTTTAGTGGAAGGTGTCCCTGCCCATGGTGGGGGGCTTGGAACTAGATGATCATTAATATCCCTTCCACTCCAGGCCATTCTATGATTCCCTCCTCCCAAATGGGGGGGTTGGAACTAGATGATCATTAATATCTCTTCCACTCCAGGCCATTCTACGATTCCCTCCTCCCAAACTTCCACAAACTGTATTCTCCTATGGTCAGGCCTAAATAATGAAAAATAAACCTAAGCTTTAAACCTTTGGATACAATCTGGAGAAGATGGAAGTTATTGCATACTCCAAAGTTCACATACTGGCTAGGTCTGTTTCTGCAGCAAAACTAAATCTCTCCTCTGAAACTTGGGAGTTTCAAATGTAACCCAAGCTCCCAATCTGATCTTGAATATCTGTGGTCTAGTCTGTAATTTTGCTTGCAGGGTGGAGAGGAAGACTAAAGGACTAAAGCTGTCAAAGGGGAAAAAAATCCAACTATGGTTCTGTGTGACAATCACAATATTCAAGAGCTGAGATTAAGCAACATGTGATGTTCTAATGGGAAAGATACACCATAGTTGCCAGTGAAATCTTATTGACTCCTATCAGAAGCTTCTCCAAAAACATCTTGTTGCAAGTCAGAATACAAAACTCTGTGTTAGGAGGATGCTGACAGACTGCTAAGGCTCTGGCCTTGATGTCTGTAGTGAAAAGGAATCCTGTTTCATATCCAGGCCTAGAAGTAAACTGAAGAAGCTAATCTAGTAATCTGCTCTTACCACATTTCCACAATGACATATCTATTGTTAGACAGCACTAGACAATCAATTTATTTTTACACTGCCTCTACATTCAAAAAAAACTCATGTGTACATCTGTGTCATCTTTGGTGCAGCTGACAAAGGCAAGAATTTCACTGGCTTAGGAATGATAAATAAGTAGGCAACTTATTAACATTAAAGTAGCTTTTTGTCTGCCAGAAGAAATGGAAACTGATCAGTCAATCAAGAAGTATCAAAACCAAGACTGGATTTTCATCCATGTGCAGGGTGAGGTCATCATCTAGTAAAAAATAGTATTAACTTCTTCAGTGAACCTTTGCATATGGAGAAGACAAAACCTTTGGTTTTGATTACAAAAATGAAGATTTAAATCATAAACCTAAACTGCAATACATATTTCATACTGCCAAATACATATACAAACATTTGGCATTTCCTTATTGCTATAAGAAAACAATTCATGGAAAGTGACAGTTGATGCTAAAAACCAGCTAAACAAAATACCCCAAACACCACTGAATACTAAGAACCACAGTAAAAAAAAATGCCTCTAAGTCCCCCATTGATTCACAAGCTCACCATAAGAGAGATCATTCTCAGTTTATTTACATTATCAAGCATAAACACTTATATTCCCTTATTTCATTCAGAACCCAAGACTTGTGAATGATCAGCATGAATTTGGAAAAAAGAAGGCTGGTGGGGACCTCTCAGCAACCTTCCAGTATCTGAAGGAAGCTGGAGAGGGAATTGTAGTGATAGAACACGGAGCAATGAGAATAATTTGAAAGAGGGAAATTTAGATTATATATTAGGCAGAAGTTTTCCCTGTGAGGGTGGTGAGACACTGTCCCAGGTTGCCCAGGGAGGCTGTGGCTGCCCCAACCCTGGCAGTGTTCACAGCCAGGTTGGATGAGCCTTGAGCAACCTGCTCTGGTGGGAGGTGTCCCTGCCCAGGGCAGGGGTTGGGACTAGATGACCTGTAAGGTCTATTCCAACTCCTTAATATACTATGAATCTATGAAACTCACTTATAACTAAGGCCCCAAGTCTACAATCAATAAATAGAGTGTGGGCACAGAAATTCTATTCCATCTGCTGTTAGCAAGACTAGAAAGACCTGTGACTTGATCCAAAGTCTAGTAATATCAGTGAGGAGTTTTTCCACTTCCTTCAACATTTAGAAAGGGTATCTGAGGTCAGCAAGCTGCACTCCTTATTCCATCAGAAATTCCACTGAGACAGTGCAGTATCAGTCTCCACATAATTACATACATCTTCTTCCTGAAACTGAGGTCAGTCCCATTAATCGTAATTTCATGAGAAAATGACTTTTGGAAGCAAACTAACTCTGTAAAACAGAAATAAAATACATACTATACATTGGTTATGGCAATGTTTTGCACTACTCTAAAAAGATGCACTGTTTAGTTTTCAAATTCTTCTATTACTAGAGCTGGAGATGTTTAAAAAATGACTAAAGAAACACCTACCAACACTCTCAGGTTTCAGTACTGTTATTCATCAAACAGAGTAAGAAATAATAAGCTCCTCAGGCTCACCTGAGGCAATGGACTTTGGAAATAGATATGGATTTGTACCAATATTCAATGAAATCTTTGTCTCCATTCTTTAAAATATCAAAAATCATGATGAATCACATCAGCACATGATGCTAAACTTAAACCACCCTTAACAGGGAAATATTTTTATCATTGCTGCAGTTATCTAGAACTTCAGCCATGGGCTACTTGAAAATATAATGAAAACAAAATCATAAACAAACCCACTTTTTTTTTTCCCCAGGGATTTTCCCCCCTCTCATTATTGCAATCTGATAATAGCAGTAAAATAAATAAATAAATAGACATGATGCTAAACTTAAACCACCCTTAACAGGGAAATATTTTTATCATTGCTGCAGTTATCTAGAACTTCAGCCATGGGCTACTTGAAAATATAATGAAAACAAAATCATAAACAAACCCACTTTTTTTTTTCCCCAGGGATTTTCCCCCCTCTCATTATTGCAATCTGATAATAGCAGTAAAATAAATAAATAAATAGCATCATTCATATTGCAATCTGATAATAGCAGTAAAATGAATAAATAAATAAATAAAAGGACATCATTCACAAATATCTCTACCAAGCACAGTTTCAGATCAATCTTGAATCAATGACACAATCTCAAAAGATTAAAATATATTCAACATTTGTTGGATTGAGGTTTGCAGCTTCACAAATCACACTGTATCAGTAGCACTGGGAATGTCAGTCTGTGTTTCCCTCTGTGGTTGGCTCTTCCTTTAATAAAACGTTTAACTGTTTCTGTGCACATGAAAGGAAAAGTTCCAAACTATGCAGATTTCTCTGACGGACAACTTGATCAAGCTGTTGGAATAAAAAGAAAATAGAACAACTTTAAGAAAACTTGGAAACCAATACCACAGTTTGTCATCAAAAAATTCAACCCTATTCAACCAAAAAAAACTCAACAACCAAATGTGACAACAACAAAAGAAGGTAAGTAATTTCAATGCTGGCAATTCAGTAACAACTTTGCAATGAAGTATTGAAGTTTCTTCAAAACAGTACATAAGGCTAAAAGTAACTTTAAAGCTGTCAAATACTACACAGGAGATTTGAAAATGCTAAGGAGCATTTACACTAGGTAAATCCCCACAGAATCTTTTAAGATTACAGTTGTTGCTTTTATGAAAGATACAGCTTCTGCTTTAAAAATAACACTACTTATAAATGCACATTCAAAAATTCAAGTTCTACTGTTAATTTAAATGGCAGCACATTTAAACAGTTCCCAGAAGAAAAGATGTAATATTTGCTGCCTCCTTTGTTTATTCCTACATTTTATTGGTGTCCCCTACTGTCAAACAAGAGCTATATAATTACTCTGAGTAATGACAATGGCCCTTTCTTCCCCACCAAAAAAGATAAGGACACCATAACAAGACTTTGTAGGTTATATCATATAAATGACATAAAAATAGGGTTTACTGAAAGGCATTTGAGTTTTTCTAATATTGTAAGATTAATAAATCAAATGCACTGCAGAATTCCTTCCATTTGAATTTTGAAGTTCATATGTCAAACAAATATCATAACTGAGCAATGTTTTCCATTTTAACTATCCTTTAACCAGCTATAAATTCAACTAAATGCATATATAACCATGACATAGGGTGAGACTGGATGGCAGTGGTACAAGGCTAAGATGACATAAAAGTTATGGCACTCAAGAGAAAGGAAGTAATGGGATTTGGAACAAGTCCAGCACTTCTGTCAGGCTGTTGTGCACAAGTCCACAAACAATGCCTTGACTGGTGGCAAATGGACATGTTGTTCAGAAGAAAAAATCATGCCTCATATATCTCAAACTCACAGCTTTATAGAGTCATCAAGGCTGGAGGAGATCTCTAAGATCATCCACCACTCTGCTGTAACCCCTAAACCATATCCTCCAGTGTCAGATCCAGCTGCTTCTTAAACACTTCCAGGGATGGTGACTCCACCATCACCTGGGCAATTCCCTATCCCAGTGTCTGATCACCCTAAGAGTGAAATTTTTTTCCTAACATCCAATCTGACTCTGTCCTGTCTCAGCTCAAGGCCATTCCCTGCACTCCTCTCCCTGCAGCTCTGGCAGGAGAGACATCCCCACCTCTCTCCAACATGGGTCAGGGAGTTGCAGAGAGCCATGAGGTCACCCCTGAGCCTCTTCTAAAGGCTAAACAAACTCAAGTCTCTTAGTCCTTCCACTGATGATACGTTTTCCACACCTTTCATGAGACTTACTGCCCTTTAATCAGAGCTTTCAACAAAAACTGCTCCTATGGTATCTCTCTGCACATAGATGCTTATCCATCAGCAGTCCAGCTAGCTGCTCTAGCAGTCACTCCAATGGACAGTTTGCTTTATAACAGATGTACTCTGTTTTTAAATATAAACACAGAATGCAAGGCAGAGTTAGTGATCCTTTCCCACTTCATTTTGAAAATGCATTCAGGATAAAGCTGCAGCACTGTGATTTAATACACGAAGGGAAATGTTTATATGACCCTGTGCTTTGCTGCTCTGTAAATTCCTCTAACATGCAAAATCAGTGAGATTATTTTGCCAATCTGTTCCAACAGAGATGAATGTGTCAAATCTAGTCACCAGCAGAACACACACATTTTCTAGGGGCACACAGTCACAAAACTCTCCTTAGCAATAGAGTCATAGAATCACAGAATGGTTTGAATTGGAAAGGACCTTAAAGATCATCCAGCTCCAAGCCCCTGCCATGGCAGAGAACACCTTCCACTAGACCAGATTGCTCAGAGCTCTACCCAGCCTGGTCTGCTTGTGCTTCTACTTCTGCAAATTTCCAGGCACTGTTCAAAACTTTTGCATCTCTTAGTAAAGGCAGGCACTGGTGCAACATACACAGCCTGATGTGAAGCCAGTTGACTGATTTAGAGCAGATTTTAAAGCAGATCTAGTTCAAATAATTTCAGAAAAGCCTGTTCTGGGTATATTCAGGTAACAGCTGCAAGAAAATGAAAGAAACAGCAAATGAAGCTCTAAAGAAGCTGTATCTAGAACAGACAGTCTGGAACAAATGAACAAAATAATCACACTGTGAAAATGGTGCATTTCCTCTGAGTTGAAAATTATCTCACCTCCTTCCTATTTTCTGGTCCAAAACATATAGAACATTTTGCCTGGGGAAGCTTGCAGATGTGTTTCTGCTTGTGATCCATATTTTTGGGGGAATGGGCAGATATAGTGCAACTCACATTCTGTCATCTGTTGTGTCTTAAGAAAGAACACAAGAAACCTCTTTGTCATTATTCCATCAGATTCTGTTGCTCCTGGTAGGTATATCAGTTGGAGGAGCTTAGAATGAAACTGAATTTCAATGGTTTCCTTTTATTGCATGTTATACCATCTGTACTCCTAGATAGCTCTTTACTGAGCTCTGACCAAGAGCTTTGGCTGAACTCCTGCTCTGGTGGGAGGTGTCCCTGCCCAGGGCAGGGGTTGGGGCTGGATGATCTGTAAGGTCCATTCCAAGCCCTAAAAATTCTATGATTCTATGATTTTCTTGCAGCCTTTCCTTGCAAATTCTGCTTTAAAGAGATCAAAGCAGCTTGCCAGATGTGTGTTCTGACATGCTGCTGTTAACTTTCCTGACCAAAGCAGCAACCTCGAATTGTGTATGATTAAATTCATTTCACCAAGTACTAATATAAATGTTTAATGTGTGTAGTGATTGGCTGCAGTGCGAACAAACCAGAATCTCTTCAGACTTGAGCATAATTTTAAAAGTCTCCAATGAATCAAATACCCATTTGAGGAGTCTTTGTTGAACTTGAGTGGTTAGTTGCTAGTCTCCCTATGTGCATAAATACAGTTTATTGCTTGTTAAAAGTTTATGGAAATTCAATAACATAAAACTGCAGAATTGAGTTGCCCCTCATTTGCTCAGTTTATGTATAAGCTTTGCCTTGAGCAGTGCATTTTAAAATTCATCCATGCTACAGTAAATCACAAAACAATCTGAAAAGACTTGGGATCTTCACATAACACAGAACGAGAAGCAGAAAAATGATGCTGGCTTTGAAAATGGTCCATTTGAATGTATTCAGGAGAACATTCACAGTAATGGAGAAATTGGCTTGACTGGGAAATAGAAACAAATCCAAAGAAACGTTATTATATAATATATTGTTTAATGAACTGTTAGCAACACAGTTTTTTGAACAGAGCCTCAACACTGCTGTGCTCCTGCTTGCATAATATACTGTAAGATATGAAATATGTAAGTAAGGCATTTGAAATCTTGTCTTTCCAAACATGCTTCCCTCTATATTTTTAGGTCCTGTTCACTTCATGGAATGATCTCATTATTTAAACAAACATAAATGAACATCTGGCAAATTTGAACTGAATGTGACTCATATGCAAATGTAATCAGTATGAATAACGTGTTTGGGATGGAGAATTCACACAACCAAACCAACCCAACTGTTCTAATTCTACAGACACTGAAAACATACCAGAATGTGAGGGCATTTTTCTACGTCACACCTTCACTGTTTGTAATACTAATCAGTGTTTCTCTTCCACCACGTGAAATCTATCAGTTCAAAGTTCCCAGTTTTTTAGACTGTGTTCTGTTGGCAGAGCTTTAATTAGCTAAAAGTTTCAAGGTTCCTGAACTTTTTTTAAGTTACTCAACAGTACCTTTTTAATTCTGTACAGATTTTTATTGTTTTAAGAACCAAAGGTTGCCTCTCTAGGCCCTTGAATGGATCCTACTGAGATATTGGCTATATGAGATTGGGAAAAGCCCTTCCTGAACTACAAAGGGTCTAACCACTCCTCAAATTCCCACAATCATTCAGAGATTTCACTTGCCAAAAATGAGCCGAGTCTTGCAGGATATTCTAACATACTCACTGCTGGTTTTTTTCCTTTCTGTTTAAACCTTCAGTCCACTTTTGAGGTCTGTGTGATCCCACAATCCTGGCCAGCAATGACTGGATGTGACACTCTGTGGGGTCCCATCTCAGCCATATCCCCAGCCCACCCAGGATGATGTGCCTTTGAGCCATGCAATGCATGCCCTGAAGGGAGGCACAGGCCTCATCCTCCTACCAGTGGATACAAGAATTTTACTTTGGAAATATGAAGAAAGACTCTCACATAAGTGTACATTGTACTGCCACGAGGCCAGTGGTTCCATCCCAGGCTGCGTTATTTAACTTTAAGGCAACTCATCTTCCCCTATATCACCTCATCCACTCACAGCAAATAATTAGCTCTACATTTTCCTCGCTTTACCAAATCATTTAAATTTTCTCTGAAATGGAATGAAAGCCTACACAGCTGATGCCTGAAGTAGAAATGAGTTTCTTACACAAATACCTGAGCATGCATATCCTTCATATTTTCCCCTTGCCATATCTACCTGCAAATAGGTATATTTTTATGGCATACATGCTTATCTTCCTCTATTGAATATTCCCCAGCTCATTAAATTTTTCACATTGTTAGAAGAGAAACTCAGTCAGAACTCTATAAATAATAACTTTGTCAGAGTTATATTACCTGTTTCCAGTAACTAATAAAATATCATATGGAAAATATAATTTCAGGTTTAGCACTGAAGATTCAAGGATGAAAGTCTTATCTGGCCAGAGTAAAGAGATGTTTTGTTATTAATCTCACTGAGGCCTGAAGTTCACCCAAAAAATTGAAGAAAACAAAATTAATGTTACACGTGGCTCTTCGATTTTCCCTTTTGTATAACATAAGGATGTTTAAAAGTGTATTTTTCAAAACTATTTCTCAGATAATACCATTTTCCAATACCAAATGTCTTTGCAACTGTAGAAATAGTAGCTATATTTATGCAAATACGTATTGAAAAATTTACCTGTATTTCAAGTAATAATCTGATGAGTTTATCTTACTTTATTTAGTCTTAATTTCTCTGCGTAGTTTTATTATTGATAAATATACCAAAACTTTGTCTATTTGCTGTTTGTAAACTAACTATAAGTAATCTGTATTTCTTACTTTTCTATATGGCTTTGCATCATAGGAAATTACTAACTAAAAACTTTCAGTTTTAAAAAAAGGTATATACAAATTGAAGAACGATGATAAACATACTTCAGATTATGATTTTGATTATAATCTCATTAAACAATCACATCGTTGCAGAAAATTAATATAAGACTCAAGTGACAATGAAAAGACTTTGGAATGATTTTTTATTTTATTCTGCAGTTCTAACTTAGCATTGTTTGGTCAACACTTCTCCATGTGTTCATAGAGAACAGAACACTAGTCAAAAGCATTGTTGATGATAGACTGTGCTCCCAAATATATATGGACTTCATTATTAAGGACTAGAGTAACAAATTCAAGTCCCTTTGAAATCAGTTGAATCAGGAATACATGTAAGTGAAGTGTAAGGAAGAAATTATTCCGACACTTGACTTGTTCGTGTGCATAAATAATTCACTAAACCATTCTGGCAGTGGCACTCTTTGCTCTGTGTAGGGACTTGTTTGACAGAGCCAGTATGATGCTAATAATATGCTGGGTTGCTCATGGAGCAGTTAATCCAGATGTAACACAACTATTTGCTTAGAGTCAACTGTTGATGTTGCAACTGAATTCGCATGTTGGCATTTCTGTTTAGCCTAATTTTATGTACATCTGTAATAACACAGAATTTGATTCAAACCTCATTTTAGAATCTTAGAGTTCTCCAAGTTGGAGGAGACCTCTAAGATCATCGAGTCCAACCACTAACCTGCCACTCTGCTGTAACCCCTAAACCATATCCTCCAGCACCAGATCCAGGCACCTCTTAAAGACTTCCAGTGATGGTGACTCCACCACCTCCCTGGGCAATTTCCTATTCCAGGGCCTGAGCACTCTAACAAGGAAAAGCCTTTTCCTAACCTCTAATCTGAATCTCAAATATTAGCATTAGTCTGCATTATACAATACTGTTATAGTCTTTCTGAACAGCAGTCTGAACTCTGGTGCTATGTAGCTAAGTGACTGCATTTTACATCCGTGGCACTTTCAAAATGTTTTTAGAGAAAAATTATTTTGGAAAAATCATGGGTTTTCTTTTGCAGAATCCACTTGCCCCCGTGATGCAAAGCAATGCTTGAAATGGACTATTGCAACTTAACTTTAGCATTTACTGTACTTGATTTTGGCTAATAAACTCAGTGTTCAGCAGAACATTACAGTGCAATTCCACACTCATAAATATCTTCTCTTAGAGGAAAATTCAAGGACAAGGGGTTTGTTTGGCACATTTTTTTATGATATAGAGATAGATATTGTTGTATTGGGGTTGGTTTTTTTCCCCCACAACTAGTGAATGGGCCTGACATGATCCTGAAATGTTTTGTAGTTGTAGAAGTTCTGCTACGTGGTTATATTTTCTAATAAAACTATGGACCTAGAACTATCTCCCAGTGCACTAACATGAACTTCTCCCCACAGATTCAACAGAAGGCTTTAAAAAAATTCCCTAGCACATTAAATAGATCATATAAAAAAATTATTACCTTGAGGAACCTGCAAATCTGAGAGTTGGATGAGGAAACAATGAACTACTGCCTCTCATTTCTATAATGGATGAGAAGGAAAACAGATCCATATGGTACATATGTGTAGCAGAGCTTATTTTAGAGTTAATCCCAGGACAGGACATTTTTGTCTGTCCACCTGTGAATTTCTACTATTGATAACACTTAGTAAGTATATAAAACCAAGGTTCTTCATGGCTGTAATTTATACAGTATCTGCTACACATTAGAAAGTCATCA
>NW_008662050.1:0-21969 GCF_000695815.1 Acanthisitta chloris | reverse complement strand
AGAGTGATGTTTAATAAATTATATTGCCATGTGAAAATGTTTTTTTCCCTTTATATAAATAATGCTGCAACTTCTAAACCTTAAGGATTTTATGCTCTGAACTTGATCATTAAAACAATACCATATGTTGGACACATCTTTAAAACAGATTTGGCTAGTTGCAGAAGGTGGTGGGAAAACACCCTGTCAGCCTCTCAGAATCTACACTGTCTCCCAGCTGGACACAGGAGTGTAAGAAAATACTAACTTTCCTTCAGCTAAATAAGAGAAGGAAATTTGCTTTCAATCAAGTAAATTAGGCTGAGTGCATAAAGAACTAAAAATGGTTGTAGCACCTGCTCAGAGTACTGCAGAAGGTGAAAAATAGGCATTTTCTAAGCCCACAAAAAGATGGTTGTAGCACCTGCTCAGAGTACTGTAGAAGGTGAAAAATAGATGTTTTCTAAGCCCACAAAAATAATAATGGAAATATTCATGAGCAACCTCTGGAGTTACCTACTTAATAGATTATGAACACAGGACTTCTTGACCAAATTATTTATAGACTATGACCATACACTAAATATATGGAGTTACCATAATTGCTACTATAATTGCTGATTGGCCTGGCAATCTGATTGTACTGGTTTAATGATTCTTCAGACAAATAGTAAAACAACATATGCAATCAGTGTCTTTAAAACCTCTGAATGATAAATGCTTAGTGTTTGGCTCTGGTGTCTGCACAGCCTCTGAGACACACTGGATTTCAGTCTCCACTAGGCAGGCATAAAGCAGAAGAGTAATCAGAATATAATTATGGGCCAAATTCACCAGATAACCTCCTCTGATATGGAAGAAAGAACTAGAAATATACACTTACACCTAAATAAAGGATTTGTAAGTGACTCAGACTGCTTTCTATCCAGGCTTGTCAGACCCTGAGTGCTCAGAGAGAGTAAAAGTCCTTAAAGTTTTCTGTTAATCTCCAACTGTTTTAAGCAACCAAGTCAGTCTTGGGCACCATCACATGTTGTTTTAATATGACTACAAATGACTTGGCACAGATTACACAGGGCTTCTGTGGAGCTTCATAACCACAAATTACCACCTCTCCAGGAAAATGTCTGAAGGCTAAGAGACTGTGCTTCCTGAAAAGCCCTGAGTGCAGAGCTGGGTGATAGATCTGGTAGCAAAGATCTGCTTCATTTGTCAGTATGTATGCATGTTCCAGATTCACCCAGGGTAACTGTCCTCAGGTAAAAGCAACAGCAAACTTCCTACATGTAAAAATTGCTATTGTTATCAAACCAAATAAAAAAAATGTTATCTGATCGGCTCATGTTGAGTTATGCTCACGGAATTGCCTCACAGTACCAAGATGGTATCTACAGAACTCAAGTAATTGAGCCTCTCTGAAAACCAAATGGTAAATACAGGCAATAATAAATACAATCATTTTTATTACTGTGAAAATGTATTTCGATTTATCAGGGAATTACTATAGAAAATAGAAACAATCAGTGCATGACTGCAGTGTATACAAAGTGAAAAAAACTACCCTAATAAAGTACAGGACTTTGAAACCACAGAATAAACATCTCCACACTTGTATAAGTGCTATTCCACTGCCAAGAGTGCTTTCTGATTCCTCATTAAAAGGAGATTCACCAAGAATACAATTTCCTTGCCTCTAAAAAGAGCAGGTGGTTAGAGTTCACCAGGCACATGGTGTGTGATTCTCAGGCATGTCCTGTGCAGGGCCAAGAGTTGGACTCAATGATCCTCATGGGTCCCTTCCAACTCTGAATATTCTCTGATTCTGTGGTTAATAACACACACCCCAGAGAACCACTGCTTTAGACTGGGAGGTGAAAAACCAATGGCACACAGAAAACTGAAACTACAAACAACAGAATGAGTCAGACTGTAGTTAGTCTACTTAGATCTCAGGAGACTGGAGTCATATCGTGATTATTTGAAGGCTCCTGTGAACTGTGACACTACATGCCACTAGCCATCCCTAAAGCAAAGTGTTCCTAACACCACACTGAAGCTCAGTAAATACTGAAGCAACATGAGAGGAATCCTACCCCTTGGTTTTAAGGAACATTTGATTTAATAGCCAGATTTTCATTTTAATGAAACTTTAATTCTAATATGTGACAGGATGAAACTATATTCTTGAGGGCACAGGCAAATCTGATAACACATCTTTGTGTTATCTTTGGTATCTTTCTAAAATTACCGTGGTAGACTAAAGTTGATAGATTCACATGAAGAAATGAAACCAGAAAATTGGCCTGCAGTGAATCTGTGATAAATTTAGCATTAAGTCAGCAGTAAGCATCAATATGCACTAGGATAAGCAATTAAGCATTAAGGTTCAGGGAACACAAAATCAATTTTCTACTATTCAGACAGAAATTTTGGAGACCACACTTAGTACTGGACTTCTTCGTATTGAGAAGGTTGAAGCTTTTGCAAATGCTCTTTACCGACAGTCACATTTTACTGGAAAACTTGGCTTGGAATTTGAAGCCAAACTACTGCAGCAAAATTCAGGACAGCTGCTGGAGAAGCACTTCATAAAGCTGCAGCTGCAACAATGTCATCAAAGACAGGACCTCCTTGTTTCAAAACAGACACAGATTGAGTACCCATGGCTCTCAGTAGGTCGTCACTTACAACACCACAAGCAGAAGATTTTAAAGGAGGAGGAAAAAATCACCCTCAAAACATAATAATCTGCAGGCTTTATGCTCTACACAATTCCCTTCTGCAACTGCCAGCCAGTGGAGACTTCTCAACAGCATGGATATAGTGTATTCCCCAAAGCAGTTTCCTTTGGTTACTAGACTGCCTATCTTGGCTGTTTTTCCAGATGCAGAGCTGTATTAAGGCTTTGGAGTGAAATAATAACATCAAGGACATAGAACCACAAAGAAAATAGCAGGTTTTTACCTTAACAATACCTTATTTGACATGATTTTAAAAAAAGACAAGAAACTTGCTAAGCAGGGTGAGGTGGGGGGAAAAGGCAAGGGAGGGGAAAAATATACTTGACCAAATATTATGAGTCAGTAGCCTGCAGCCACAGCAGGAAAATAACATATATATGTATTAACTGTAAGTCATTGAAGCATCTTGCTGAATTTCTGACAAAGGGATAAAGATGGCTTAGCCTTTTTATTATTCAAGTTGAATACAAAAAGTAAACAGGAAACCACATCGTCTTGCTTCATCTAGCTAATGTTACTATTGCTGTAGGTAAGAAAATGTATTCCTTTACATGTTTCTCTAGCTTCATACACAACTTGATTAAGCCTCAAATTTTGATCCACTGGCTTTGCTGCAGGAATCCACCTGCAGGAAATAATCATAGGAAAGATTCATCAAAACACATATGGTAAGGCCAATTTTCCCCTTTCCTTTTTCAAATCAAAGTTCAGCAGAAGGGTAAAACCAGCACAAGACCTACCTGAAAAACAGAGCATGATTTGGGATAAAACTAGCTTTAAAATTTCTGCATATAACCAGCTATGAAAAGTCTACAATAATTCCCCAGCTAAAATCTCAACAAAAAAAGTAAGCAGACAAAACTCCTGAGGTTCAGGCACCTCCACATAAGAGGACTTGGTTGTGAGAAGCTGTATAAAAAATCCCCAAAACTACTGAACTCTGAATATTCCCCAGATGTAGCAAAACACATTCAGGAACAGAATAAACCATCCTTATACACAAAGTTATCTGCCCATTTTATTTGTGCAGTGAACAAAAGGAAAAAATAATTTCCCCTCAAAACTGTTCAGCCAACAGAATCTGCTAAGACTTTGTGGTGGCCCTGCAATTAGTTTGGGTTTATCCTACCCTGGTACATTGACAGAGAAATTCTATAGACCATCTTATTAAAATGATTATGATTTCTGGATCTTCATAACACAATCCCAGAGACCACAAAACTGTCCCTGCATGGCATGGAAACACAATGGAGAAAAAAGTGCCTTCTGTATTCTGTCCCTGTCTCTCTGGAACTCAATTCCAATGTAATGAAAATGGTATCACAGAAATCTAAGGATGATAGAGACTATGACCCAAGTGCTGATCTTTGCACTGAGAACTGATAATAAAGTCAATTAGAGTGAACAATTGCCTCTTCTCTTGTGCAATCTGACAGTCTTGCAGGTGCATGCCAAAATGCCTTTGCTGAGCACGTCTGTCATTAACTTTCTAAGACTCCTTAGGATCCCCTTGGTGCCAAGAGAATGGTACAGCAGGGACTTAGTAAAAGCCAAAAAGTTGACCTATGACTAAGAAAATAAAATTGCAGATGATATTCTCAGCTTTAATTAATCCAAGTTGATCATATTGAACTGATTAAACTTTCCATCTAGTGCAAAGCAATGTGGATGACATTAACTTAAAGAGCAAATTTCTAACTGCTGCTATGTTAACAAAATACCTAATTATACATACTCAAAAATAATGAACTAAGAAATGACAGTGAAATACAAATCATCGAACTACAAATTTGGCTAACGCACATAGATGAATTTGAAAGGAAAAGACAGCAAATGAATAAAAGTTTTATTTCAACAGGAATGACCAAATCTTCAAAAAGTCTTCCTCAAAGCATCCAGTCTAACAGAATATTAAATGTTTAACCTTCCAAATTCATCTGGTCTTTCTCACAGGATGTCAAAATAATTCATGTTCTTTCACACACATGGATGCATAGATTTTTGGGGGGGTTTTTTTGTTAGTTTGTGGGGTTTTGTATGTTTTGGTTTATTTTCTTAAATTACCTACTCTTAGGCAATCTAAAGGTCTCCTGAAAATGCCTCTGGACAAGAGTCATGAGGTTGGACTAAACATGTGTAATTCCACACATCTAATTAAGAACTTTGCATTTTTTTCTTCATATCAAAATGTATTCTGAGAAAGTCGTGCAGAATGCAAAGCAACCAATCTTTAAACAAATGATCTGGTTACAACTCTCACATTTCCAGAAGTAGAGTATAAAATTCTAATGCTGAATGATCACTCAGGAATAACACAGGAGAGCCTCACTTACAGGGGACAAGAGGTGTGTAAGGATGTCTCACTTCCTCCTGTTACACACAGCTTTCCAAATGGACAACAGAGAAACATGGAAGTCTCTTCTGCTTTCTTACCAAATATTTACAGAACAGATGAGAGATCTTCATCTCCCTGGAATTCAGGTGTTGCTTAACCACCAAATGATGTGAAAAACCACACCACTATCCACTGATAGATACATCTTGGTGACATTAGCACAGTGTTTACTGCAAATCTGGATTCCTTTGAACAGTCTACATCCACAGAGCAAGTTGAATAATTATGTGATTGCAGACCAAATCCAAAGTTGATACATTTCTTACAGTAATTACAGTGATACACATTGCACTAAAAACACAATACATCTCAATCATAAGAGTAGCTTTGAAATAGTGGAGCAACCAGTCATCTTGCTGCTGAACATTATAATTCATCCTGTTATTTTTTCCCTTTTTGGCTTTGACAGCACAATATTTTCTCAGTAATAACACCACTTGATTTCAGTTTCAACTGGAATCTCGCCTGACTAAAGAGTACAGGCATAATCTCAGTCTTTGTAGATTTATGCACTGAGGCACAAAAGGATATATGAAACAGTTTTAACTTAAGTAAAGAATTTCAAACTCTGGCAATTTTACTCTAAAGTAATTGCAAAAAGCATACAATAGGTTATGTATGTAGTTTCAACTAAATCACTTTCATCAGCATAAATGATCACTCAAAGAGTTTGAAAATGATAATTTTGGTTATTTAACAATTTCCTTTGGATTTCAATGAACTTAAGTGGCAGAGAATTGTATTTTTCCCCTTTCCATTTTTAAAGACAGAGTACTATAATTTCCAGGAAATTAAAGATTCTCTTCAATGTATGATGTTTCACTGTTGAAAAATGGCAGAAAAATGCCATAATACTCTTTGAAGAAAAATGCCTGATAGGTTCGATAGATTGAAATAATATATTCCTCCATTTAAAAACAATAGTTTCAAAGCTTATAGAGACCTAAAAGTTCAGGAAAAAATGCCAGGCTCACTTCTGTATCCCATACAGTTCACTGCTTCAGTATCCACAGAGGAGAAAAGGAGAGCCAGGTGCACCAACTCATCTTACACTACAACTTCCCATAAATCCCTTTCTTAATCCTTTGGATTTATACTGCTCTTTGAGCTGGGTAAAGGAGCAGCGTGAAAATGCTCCTAAAGCCTCAATGTAAATGTTTCTTTAATCCTATTAAAGCCACAAAACAGGCCCAGCTGAAGGGACAGGAAACTGAGCTAAGGAACTCTTGGTGACCCCATCACTACTGTCTCTCTTGGCATTGACCTGTTGGTCACAAGTTCATCCTAGGCAAGGCACAGATGTTCTGACATCAGGGGGATGCAGGACATCAACATGGGGACCCTCAAAACACACAGGTCCATTCCTGATGGTGGACTAACATGAAGTTTTGCATTGGTGACTTAAAGCTGAATTATTAAAATAGCTGATGCAGAAATAAAGGATAGGATTAAATGCTTTTAACTGTGACTTTGTTGCATTACACAGAACTTTATGTTCCCCAAACATGACACTGAATTCAGCCAAAGATGATCCAGCTTCATTGCTTTGCTTTTAAAGTCAGAAGAAGGGGAAAAAGTGAAAAGAAAAATACTCAAGGTGACACCGCACTTTAAAAACTGGGAAACTGGTCTGTTAAAATGTGTTGGTGGTAACATTTAGGGTTTGGACTCTCATTAATGTGGCCCCAGGGAAAACATAAACCCTCTTTCTGAAATTAAATCTTGAGTTTGCCCACCGCAGTCTTGTTTTCAGCTTGAGCTGCTGGCACGTCAGCCTGCAATTGAGGCCTTGCATCAAATGCCAAACCAAACATTCAGGAACAAGAATGGTAATGACACCCTATTTTGTTCTAAGGCATATTAAAATATAGCAAGTATTTTAGAAAAAAAATTAGAAAACTCCACTCATTTGAGATTAATGACTTAAAAGAAACTGATTTTCATAACCTCTCCCACTTGCACTTGTCTTTGAATAATAAAGCTTCAGAAGAAAGTTGTGCTTGATCCTTGAAATCAAGCACACTTGTAAAACTAACACGTATGAGAATTCTGATCATAACTGGCTAACACTGAAGGGCATAAGCTTTACCTATAAGAGCTCAAAATGAAATCTTCCAGGTTTGATAGATGATTTTGCAAGTGACTTCACACGAATGGATCAGTAAGTGAAAGTCACCAATCTGTAACACAAGTTTTTCAAGCAGGATCTTTCCTATTCGCAGGGATAAGTTAATCTAATATTAAAACTCAGTTACTGGAACATTGCCTACCAGCACCTGCCTAAATTCTCTCTCTTACTCCCATCTTTTTCTTAAAGACACTGTGTTCAAGGTGAGAGTGTGCTGCCCCAGCTACTAGTTTATCTCTCTCCCTGCCCTGAGTCTCTTGCAGTAGCTCTGTAATCTCATCATGTAGATGATTGAGACTACCAGATGAAATGCAAGATGTAGCCTCTGTCCCAGGTAAGGAATTGGGTTCTCTTGCCCAAGAAGGGAATGGCCAGTCCTGCCTGTCCTAACCCCATCTTCTGTAGTGTCTCATGATGCATAGGTACCATCCCCCATATGGAAAAAACTGCAGTCTGGATCTACATGGGATGTATGGAGTATTTTATATAAACACTGCTCTAATACACTTATCCTTGATAGAAATCTGGGTTACAAATTAATCTGACTGGGAGATTAGATTGCAACTGTGACTCAAAACAGAGATTAACAAGAGTTTACCTGTCACAAGAGAAAAGGAAGCTACGAATTTACCAAGGAGACAGAGGAAAGGGTGACCTGGGATTTCTAACAGGACAAACTGCACTACTAACACAGTGTTAACTTGTAGAATATGAGATGCAACACACTCTACTCTGCTGTTCAATAAACTGTGTGAGTTTCTTGCTTTATCATTAAAATCAGCTGCTCAATGTGAATGACAAAGTGTGACCAAGTAAATGTCAATCCATGGCCTAACCTACAGCACTGTGGAGAAACCCTCCACTTTTATTTGAAGATTTAGATTTCTTTAATCAGAGGGTGGTGACACTGGAGCAGGTTGCCCAGGGAAACTGTGGATGCCCCATCCCTGGAAGTGTTCAAGGCCAGCTTGGATGGGACCCTGGGTCACTTATCTAGTGGGTGGCATCCCTGCCCATGGTGGGGGGGGTTGAACCACATGATCTTCAAGGTCCTTTCTAACCCAAATTATTCTGTGATTCTATGAGTTCAGTCTGAAAGCATGGGGCAAGAACATGCTGTGGGTTTGTTGTGCCTTCCCTGGAGTAAATAGTTAGAGAGAAGGCAGAGTGTTGGATCCTTATTCCTGTTGTAAGCTAGAGCTGAAAACAGTTGGCAGCAAACACTTTTTAACCATGCAAGCACATCAGTACTCACATGAATCGCATCAACACTCCTCCTGGAACCATAAAGTTAACCATATATTTTAAAAACATGAATATTATTTGTAATAAACCTGCAGTAACTAGATTAACAGTCTATTTACTGAAGTTAGTGTAGTAGTTTATGGGAACAGTTCTTTTCTGTTCAATCCAAGTATTTTAGAAGCCTTTCAAAGCACATCATTTCATATTCACACGCAGTCCATTTCTGAAAGGCAGGTAAAGAAGTTTCTTCTTTTATTTCCATTCAGCATCATGCCAGCCAGTTGTATAAATATATATTTTGTTAGAAAAAGTGAATAATTGGGCGAGTTTACTTAAGAGCAAACTTCAAATAAGTACTGGATGTGCACAGCTGAGAAGCTGAGGCAATATAAATACAGCAAAAGAATTAATTTATAACCTAAATGTGATTATCACCTTAAGAATCAGAGCTGCTGGATTTAAAGCTATGTTAGGATTCAAGTTTCAAGAAGAAGTTTTGTTGAGTTGCAATGGTTACTGCTGGTAGATGTATAAAAAAAGTAGACATTATCATGCTGTACAGAAGCACAGAGAGGAAAGTAAAGGTGCAGTCAACAAGAGAAGGTCAAGGAAATCTCAGCTAAATAGAGATGTTACCTATACAATAAAAGTCTAGAAAGCAACCAATTTAATAATTTCAGGAAAGACAAAATATATATAAGCAATAGTTAGACTCTACATCAACTCTTAGTTGGACAGAAAGCCAAAAGGCTGTAAAAAAAGTTCTTTAATTGCAATATGCCACAATTTTGATAATAAGCATGAAGGCTGAGGTATGGGTAAGATGAAATTGATTCCAGCCTTGTGACATTTCCTCAGTGGCAGAAACCCCCAATTACGTACAGAAATTTTTCTACAAAGATAATGACACCTTTGAAAGTAGAAAATTAAAAATCCATAGTAAGAAAAAACATGGAATTGTAGCTGTCTGATGAGGGGCCAATAAGCCATTGTTATTTTCTGTTAAACTAATGTTTGAAGGTGTTTTATGCTAGTAACATTATTTTCAGATTCTTTTTTACAATCATAGCCAGTTTCAGCCACCAGACACACATCTTATTTCTCTTCTGCTATACTGATCTTCCCCATTAATTTGATCTAAATCTTAATACAAAAAGGACTTTATGAAGACTATGGGACCTATATGCTAAGCAGGGTGTTTTGGCTAATATTTTAAGAACTAAAATTTGACTTAAACTGCAGCACTAAGATATGTAAAGGGAGAATTTTAAGTCTGACCTGTTAAAAAAAGCTTCAGGGAGGGAATTACAGACTGCTCCTCAGTCAATTTGAACAGCCCAATGGCATTTGCTGCCTCTTCTCTACAAGGTGGATAAATCTAATCAAACTTGAACTACTTGCATTCTTTTGCAGCCTTTGCCATGCATAACTGAATATAAGACATTAGTTTTCATCATAAAATTTTCTCTGGAAATATGAAAGAATGAGGAACAGGCCAAGAAAATACATCACATATTAGGAAAAAAGTCTACATAGCTAACAAGGGTTTTAGCAATTGTAACACATGTTCTACAATTAATATTGGTAAAGGTGCTTTCAAGACAGATTTTATAGGTTTTGTAGCTGGTCTGCAAAACCAAAGGTAAAAAATAAGTTCTAAAAGTGCATTCATGATCAATCAAATCTGTAGGAAAATATTTAATTAGGAAATGTAGCATATGGTACTTAAACAACTGAAATGGCATTTTGTAGCATAACCAAACCCAAAAGTCTGTGTATCAGATAGAATCCTACTTAAAAAGGAGAAAACAAAGGTCTAGTAGTTTCCTTCACACAAAATAAAGATACAAAATATACTCCACAAATCCAGTACATCATTACAAAAAATCCTGATAAACAAGGATAGCCATGGAGGAGATTAGCAGTGTTAATCTGATTTACAGATATTTCCCACTGTCTTGGGGATAACATAATGGCTAATTGCCTTCCCCTAAAAAGCTTTGTGACTACAATACCACAGTGCACAGAATGAAAGGCAAAATTCCCTTTCCAAATGGTAAATACTTGTCTTTCCAGAATAATCCCACTGACATTGGGAAAATATATGACTTGATCTTGCCCAAGATGAACTTCTGGAAAGGTGTGTTAGCAGGGTATAAAGTCTGGTATTTTCCAAATATTTCAAGCCTTTTTCAGAAAAGAGCAAAAATAATTCTAGTTCTTCTAGTTACATGGCAAATAGTTAAGCTGCCTGTCCCAGCACACACAGAGGCTCCAGAGAGGTAACCGCCAACACATCCCATGGCTGGACAAGTCTACAAAGAAAGCACCTGGCCAGGGAGGCAGGAAACGAGCCTGGAATTCTAGATTTCAAAATTTTTTTATTATTATTATTCAAAAGTTATTCCCAAACTAAAGGAGCAATTTCTCTACACAAAGCCAGAAGAGAAACTAGTTGGTTTTTTCTTCACTTTAAGACCAACAGTTTGCCATGGATTTGAAAATGTAAATACTGCTGTTGAGATAGGCCTTTAGTTTCCATGATATCAGAAAAAAATAATCTATTAAATGCTAACTCCCTCAAAAATATATCTTTCCCTCAAAAATATATACTTTCGTTTTGCTGTCAGAAAACAAGGAGTAAATTTTCCTGAAGGAAGATGAATGTCAATGCAAATAGGAAAAAATAAAACCTGCTTGCTGGCTATGTGGGTTCAGATGCTGCAACTATAAAACATCCTTAATCTACATATTTCATGAAGAGAATCTTTGTTCATCAGAAAATTTCTTTAAATAGTTGATTCAGCACAATGTTTATTTGGTAGAAAACTTTCCCTCTTGGATCTTACTTTCTCCTATGTATACCAACTCCCAGAATAAATTCTTTTCTCTGCACAGCTAATGGTCACAAAAATTCAGAAGTTCATAAATAACAGGAGCAATATTAGAGCATTGCATTTTTGTCTGCTATAAATGTGCAAACTATAACATAGTGAATGAATATTTTTTAAGCATTCAGTTGCAATGAACAGGCAGTAAATTACTGAACTATGAGATTTCTAAACAATTTGTAGCACTGGCAATAAAATCCTGGAATTGGACAACAATACTTCTGTAGACCTCCATTCCACAAAGCTTCCTAACATTTGTGTAATTTTAAGAGTTAACAATACCTAGTTTTTAACAAAAGGCAAATGACATTTCCAGATTATGCACAAGAAGCCTGAACACCGTCCAAGCATGAAAAAAATACGAAGAAAAGATTTTGCTGACCTTTCTAACAACAGATAATTGGAAGCAGATCTTAGCTTGGAAGTACAGTAGTGATCAATTAATTGCTTTGATCACTAAAAGTTTTATAAAACACCTGCAAATATTTGGGGTTTTACTTCTCCTGACTTAGTTTCTGAACAGTTTACAAGGACAGCTGCAACATGAAAAATATAATTTCTGACTGAAAATCAAAATCTATGTAAGTATCTAATTATAAGTAACTTTAAGGTGATTAAAAGTGAAGTGTGTTTGTAAAAATACCTCAAAACATGATGCTATTTCTCTCGGTTTGCCTACATTTCACTTACTGAACATAAGTGGAAGAACAACAACAGACTGGAAGGTCAACTGTCTTACTTTGCTCAGTTCAGAGAGCATCAAAAGAGTAATTAACAGCTGCACAATATATGAGTCCAGTTCTTCCTTTCCCAGGTCTACTTCTTTACCTAAGAGACATGTATTCCAAAAGTTGTGATACCTTACTTACTCTGAGGCAGCCACTGGCAAAGTGTGCATAGAACAGGTTGGAAGCAAATATGAGAGTGATATTCTTGAACTTTCTCATGCAACAGAGAGTGGTAGATTTTAGAAGGAACTAAAACTCAGCCTGAACTCTCTGGGTGCCATTCTGGTCTCTACAGATGTCTTCTGACAAACAGACACATACTTGCTTTGAATATTTTAAGACTTTCTGAAATATTTTGAAATAGTTTTTATTAAGTTGGTTTGTTGTTTGTTTTTTTTTTTTTGCTTTCTACCTGTAAATTAATTAAAAAACATCATCCCAGCCAGTCATATAAAATGTAAATATATTTCAGGAATCACCTTCATAGAACAGTAGGCACTAAACTCAACTGCAAAAAATCTGTAGGTCCACAGTGTGAATATAAAGAAAAGGCCAATCACAGCCTTTATGAGTTCAAAATATACTCTAACACTGATCTTATTTTACTCAGACACTGCTTATCTGCTATTTTACTACTTATTTTCAAGCCAAAGCCCCACATGAATTCCATACCAAGTGGAGCAGGAATAGGCCCAGCCTGTCTTTATACTCCTGACAGAGCAGCCCATGCTCATTAATCAGGTCTTTAACCAAAAGTAAATTGAATAAATGACCAAGTAAGTTACAAGCTACTTTGAAAATTAGTAGATACTATATTTTATGTGATGATGAAATGTCCTTTGTACTATTAGAAAATAAGATGGGTAAGAATCTGTGTATGACTCCTTTCCTGAAGCACTTAATCACTGCTAGCCAAGTATGAGTTCTGTTGTGCTCATTGTTTGAAGGATTCTACAAACTGATTTTCAAAACAATGCTGAAGCACACACAGTGTAGACTACCTTGTCCCTGTCACTCAAAGGGAAAAAAACTTCCCCAAAATCCCAGACAAGAAAACAAGGCATTTTGCCCGAGTTCTTTCTAGGAATTCCTTCTATAAGCTGCTACTTTTTAGCATAGTCCATAAAGTATATTTATTACTTTACAGGTGCTTTAACCAAGGTCCATTTCCTCTGCCTCTAATGTAATCACATAAAAGCTATTATGATTTGGAGTTAAACAAATCTTTCACTTCCATCTTGACTACAGGAAGTCTTTATACAATTTATGCCAGGAAAATACAGTTGCCTTTACATATAATTTTTTTTTAAAAAAAATTTTTTAAATACTTTGATATGCAAGAACTCGATGAAATGAATGCAATTTTATGTTCCTACTAGATAAACCAAAGTGGATTTTGTTTCTTTCAAGATTATATTTTCATTGTTTCACTGATTTGTGAAAAGTTCACAAGGACAAGACAGGTTAAGAGCAGTCAGACTATGACATAATGGCAGTGAGTTCTAACTCTGTGTGTAGGTGGAAAGAAGATAGAATAAAGTCTCCATTCCTGAGAAAAATGGAATCTATGGTATTATGGAGAGATGAGCTGCTGGAAATTACTGCCTGTTCAGCATGGTGTGATCAATCTGCCAGCAGTGAGGAACCTGCAGTAGATGGACTGGATAATCTGCACTAGTGATCCTATTGACCAATTGATATATGACACAAGTCATTTCAATAGTAGACCTACTTTCACCTATCCTACACCTTATCCTTTGTAAATGACTTCAGATACAAAGATGATCAAACATCCTTATGAATCATATTTTGCCCTGGCTCCTGTTTAAATGTCTTTGCAAATACAAAAATCCTACTAAAAAGGCAATGTCTCCATGCACAGCATTAATGGAAGGAGCTCAGCCAATAGGAATCTTAACTAGTAGTAGTGAAACTTCTGCAGCTAAATCCTATTTCCTATAATTCTAGTCAAGCCATAAAAGCAGGGAATACAGAGGTCAAACACATTATTTCTCCTTCCTTCTCAGGACATTATCAATTAGATTCAAGCTGAGTAATTTTGTTTATTGAGAACACTGAAATTTGACCTCTGCTACTGCCATATGAAAGAGGGGTTTTTTTAATTATTTTTTTTGTTTATGTTTTTATAAAGAGCTTCAAAGGGGATAAGTGTTACATTTTTCTCCTCCTACTGAAAGTGAATCAAAGTCCTTTGAACTATGTTTTATTGTTTATACAGAGGTATTACATTGCCAGTAAATAGCATTAATAGAACAACTGAAACCAACTTTCAGGACGTTGCAATGTTTGATAACAAGACTAGTGCAGTGGCTATAAATTGTGCTCAATAGAATACCAGTATATTTTTGGGTTGTCATATAATAAGGCTTGAGAGGAAAAGTTAATGACCTTTGTGTGCATGCAAACTGCACAATAAAGTTCATTTGTGAACATAAAATAGCACCTGTTGTTTACACTGAAATGCTTTCAATGAGCTGAACTCAGATTACAATTTGAATTTGACAGATTGCAATTATGCCCCATCTTTATGTTACTGTAATAAGAAATACTGTAAATTTCAACCCATGTACTGATTTCTGCTTTTCAGTTTCTGATGCTATTCTGAGGCTAGATATTAGGAAAAAACTTTTCCTGTGAGGGTGGTGAGACACTGTCCCAGGTTGCCCAGGGAGGCTGTGGCTGCCCCAACCCTGGCAGTGTTCACAGCCAGGTTGGATGAGCCTTGAGCAACCTGCTCTGGTGGGAGGTGTCCCTGCCCAGGGCAGGGGGTTGGGGCTGGATGATCTCTAGGGTCCAATTCCAACCCCTAAAACTCTATGATTCTATGATGATGATATGAACTTACCAGTCTATAAACATATATGAAGAAATACATCATGATCTGAAGACCCAACTCCTGATTCTGTTTTCTTTTGCATTTTAAGACAGGTTACAGGATTACAAAACTTCACTGCATGAAGTGGAAAGCATTAGCCACTAGTAACTCACCCTCTTCTGCTCTTTAATATATTCCATCAATTCCTCTCTTGTCCTTTTCACTGCTTCTTCGATTGCCTTTTCACTTCGTTTCTGCTCCTCCATTAATGCTTCCTTGACAATTTCCTTTTTAAAAGAAAAGTATGTAAGTGTAAATATCAAGAAGTATTCTGCAAACATAATAAAGGTGATCCTTTTCCTTCACAGTGAAAAGTTCTATCACCTCCACACTCCTTTCTCAATGATACTTTTGTCATATGTATGCAGCATCTTTACAAAAATTTAGAAATTCAGCACTTTAAACAATAAAGGGCAAAATAAGAGAGAAGAAAGGAGAGAAATAATCACTTTAGAGCTGTGTTAATAGATATCTATTGTTCCCTGAGAGCAGAAAAAAATAATGTAACTATTACTTTCAAACCTGGAAAACAGCAGTGGCAAAGCTGGCTGAAAACACTTTGGATAGACTAGACTATTTCAGTTGGAAGAGACCTACAACATCATCTGATCCAACTGCCTGAGCCCTTCAGGGCTGACCAAGAGTCAAGTCTGGGAAATCCCAGACATGAGTACAGACAGGGAAAGAAATCACCGAGAGAAGCCCTGTGGCAGACATGGGGGTTGTGGTGGATGAAAAGCTGGACATGAGCTGACAACATGTGCTTGCAGCCCAGAAACCCAATTGTATCCTGTACTGCATCAACAGAAGAGTGGCCAGCAGAGCAAGGGAGGGGATTCTGCCTGTCTGCTCTGCTCAGGTGAGACACCAACCTGGAGTGCTCTGTCCAGCTCTGGGGTCCTCAGCACAATTAAGACATGGAGCTGTTAAAGCAGGTTCAAAGTAGGGCCATAAAGATGATCAGATGGCTGGAACACCTCTTCTGTAAAGACAGGCTGAGAGAGCTGGGCTTGTTCAGCCTGGAGAAGAGAAGGCTCTGGGAAGACCTCATTGTGACCTTCTGGTACTTAAAGGGGCTTACAACTTTTAACACAAGCAGATAGTGGCAGGACAAGGAGGAATGGTTTTCAGCTAAAAGAGGAGAAATTTAGATTAGATGTTGGGAAGAAATTCTTTACTGTAAGGGTGGTGAAGCACTGGAACAGGTTGCCCAGAGAAATTGTGGATGCTCTGTCCCTGGAAGTATTCAAGGCCTGGCTGGACAGGGCTTTGAGCAACCTGGTCTATTGGAATGTGTCCCTGCCCCCAGCAGGAGTCATTGGAGTAGGCATATCTTTAAGGTTCCTTCTAAGCTGAGCCATTCTATGATTCTGATACTTAATCAGTGGCTATACCAAAATCTCCACATTTCAAAAATCCAAAATCAATTCCAAAAGGCACTAGGAAAAGCTAGTATGTTGAACAGCTATTTCCATTATTTCAGTGCCTGTGTTTTCTTTAGTCTTACACAGATTTTCTAATTAAACAGCAGATGACTCAAAATTTGAGTGAGAACAACTGCCAAACCACATACTAAGTTTAATTTGAAGCGAACACAGGAAACTGAGCCTTAATTTAGTAAAGCTTTGAGCCTGTTTCCCACAGCATTTTCCTGGAGAAACTGGCTGCTCACAGCTTGGACAGGTGCACTTTTTGCTGGGTGAAAAACTATCTGGATGATCAGGCTCAGAGAATTATGAATGGAGTGAAGGTGTTCCCCAGGGCTCTGTACTGGGACTAGTTTTGTTTAGCAACTTTATCAGTGATCTGGACAAAGGGATCAAGTGTGATCAGTCAGTTTGCAGACAACACTAACTCGTGCAGGAGTTGTTGATGTGCTGGAGGGTAGGAAGGCTCTGCAGAGGGACCTGGACAGGCTGCATGGATGGGTGGAGGCCAATGGTATGAGGTTCAATAAGGCCAAGTGCCACGTCCTGCCCTTGAGTCACAACAACCCCCTGCAGCCCCAGAGGCTTAGGGCAGAGTGGCTGTAAAGCTGCCTGGTGGGAATGGACTGGGGGTGCTGGTTGACAGTGGCTGAGCATGAGCCCAGGTGTGCCCAGGTAGCCAAGAAGGCCAAAGGCATCCTGGTTTGTATCAGCAATGGTGTGGTCAGGAGGACAAGGGCAGTGACTGTCCCCCTGTACTCAGCACTTCAATCCTGTGTCCAGTTCTGGGCCCCTCACTGCAAGAAGGACATTGAGGTGCTGGAGTGTGTCCAGGGCAGGGAACGGAGCTGGGGAAGGGTCTGGAGCACAAGGCTGATGAGGAGCAGCTGAAGGAACTGGGGGTATTCAGTCTGGAGCAAAGGAGACTCAGGGGAGACTTTATCACTCTCTACAACTACCTTGAAGGAATTTGTAGTGAGGTGGGGGTCAGTCTCTTCTTCCAGGTCTCCCAGAGAAAGGACAAGAGGAAACAGCCTCAAGTTGTGCCAGGAGAGGTTTAGATTGGATATTGTGATAAATTTCTTTTCTGAAAAGTTGTCAAGCATTGGCTCAGGCTGCCCAAGGAAGTTGTAGAGTCACCATCCCTGGAGTATTTCAGAGACATGTAGACATGGCATGTAGAGTCACATAGTTTAGTGGTGGACTTGGTAGTGTTAGGTTAACAGTTGGTCTCGATTATCTTAAGGGTCTTTTCCAATTTAAATGACTCTATGATTCATCTACCACATTCTAGTCAACTAATTTAAGTACTGATATGTCTTCCACATGCATAAACATTTCACTGTTTCAGATACTGATTACCTATAGTTACCATCTGAAAATCATCTCAACAGTTATGATCAACACACAGATCATGAACCCATCAGGCTGGACACTCCTATATGACTGCAGAAAAAGACTCAAACTTTCGTGGGGTTCACCCCCATACTTTAGTGAGCTTCATCCCAACATTTGTATTTACCAGACTGCTGGCAATTCTCCACAATTCTTCTTTATTTTGGCAATTAAATTTCATGAACCATACCCTGGGATGAATCATATGGATCTATTTCTCTGTGATTTGAATGTCTGTTTCTCATCTGAGTTTAAACATTATCCTGCTCATTAAATTCAGGAGAAATGAAACAGTACAGTAAAACATACAGCTTTCTTCCCAGGATATGTCATAAAACCCAGGCACTACAATCACTAACAACACTACTGAACTGGCTGCCTTTGTTTGCACTGTCCCTTACCTGGAGTTCAAAATGAGCAAACACAGACTTCAGTGTAACAATGACAGACCACCTGAGACTATCAAGACAACTCTGCTGTGATATCAGTGAACTGGAATCAAACCCAGTCATGCCTTTCATCCAGTTTTCAGAAGTTTTCAAAGAGCAAACATCATACGACACATAGTTCCCTGGTCAACTCAGTCATGTACTTTTGACCTTAACCAGTGATACCAGTTTTTTCCTTCTGTGAAAAAAATCCTCACTCCTTCTTCTATATGACCTTTCACAACGTGATCTCCTCTAAGTACTCAGAGTCACCATCTGTCTTTGCTCTGTCAAGATTAAATTATCAAATGATATGAAGATATTTAAATTCTGATATTACCTATTACTACTGTTTAACAAAATCTCAGCTGATTGTACTTCTTGTCAGCATGTGCTTACTTTTCCTTCATCTGCTTCTTTGCTCTTTCCTACTGTGCTATGTCTACCTTTAGACTGGATTTTGGTGGCAAAGGTAAAAATTTGCCCTTATTTAATCTTTAACTGACAAGGGTACAGCATTATTTGAGACTGCTAGTGTTATTTTAATAACAAGTATTGTTATTAAAAGAATTCCTCAAGAAAATGAGGAAACCTAGTTTCCCATGAGAAGCTGAGGAAGAGAAAACCACAAACTGCATTTGAGGTGCAACTCTTTCCACCACCCTCTTTTTGATTTTTGATCAGATGTTGGAGTACCAAATTATAGTCACAAAGTTAGCTTCTTTACACAACTCTATTTACATGTGCTTGACACCATTTAGAAGATTAGAATACTCAATAAAAAATAAAATACAGCTATTCAAGTACTCAACTGACAAATTGTATTCAAGCAAATATTAGGAATCACAACCAAGTAATCACATTATATATATCTGCAGGAAGACAGAGAGAAAAAAGAGTGTACTGTATATACCAGAGAACTCCAGTCAGTACTTAAAAAATAAAGCAAGCCATATGTTGGTTTGTAATTTTATAGGAAAATTCTTCTGTTTCCACACAAGGATCAGGTGGCAGTACTAAATTTTATCTAGGAAATGCAACCACAGACTGCAAAGTTAGTGGTTTTTCAGAAAATAGTAACCCTCAAATTATAATGTCTGTGGTTATAAACTACTACAATCAACTTCTGAAGTCAGACATGGTGAAAGTCTGTATGCAGTGAACTATTCCCTTTCCAGACTTTGCAAACATATTTCAAATAAACTCATCTAATGGCAGGGATCTCTTTCCACTCAGTGCTACGAAGTTGGGTCCTTCCTCACACACTCAAGATGACACATTTTCTTTTAATGTATCTCCATAAACACTGACCATGCTAATGTTTCTGCAAAAAGGCAGAAAACCAAGAAGAAAGTGAAACTGCAAATAATGGTTGGCTATCCTCTCTAGAGAAATGTAAGCAACACTCCCACTGAAAGCTGAACAATATGGGGAAGACAATAGAAATTGGATGAGATGTTCTGTGAAGAGCAAGTTCTTCTCCAGCATGTTATGTCATACTGTATTATCAATAGACTATTTGGATAAGAATCTGGATATAGAGAAAAAAAACCCAACCACTTTTTTGCATGATTCCACAAGATACTGACCATGAAGAGGAATGTGAGAATAGTCCAAGTCTGCTGCTAAAAAAATACCTTGTTTCCTTCCAAAGATTAACACTCTTCCACCCAATCAAAGTACTAGAGTCTAAAAATGTTATTCCTGAAATTACTTTACCAAATATGCCATTTTGCTGGGTATTTCAGAAACAGAACAAATGGAGTATTTCAACCTCTGACTCCTCCATAGGATTCTGCAACCCTTGCAGATGATGAAACAAATAACAAACAGACAAATAGAGACTAATAAACTGATACTATTTTGTAGTCTCTTAACTGGCAACACCCTCAAAGGTCTGTATGTCATAGACACGAAGAGTTTTGAAGAGAAGGAAATTTAATTTTAAGGAAATGAAATTAATATTGTATGTTACATGGAAAACCTCTCAAGTACATAAAAGCATCATAAAAGAAGGGCAAGCAACACTAATATCATGAACCTTTTATAGGTAAAAGTCATTAATTTGGTAACAAATACTATAAGTGGAGTGACTAATGATGAGAAAGAGACAAAAGCAAACCCTGAAACAGAGACAAAAAGCAGTTTATAGCCTTATGGCAGCATTTTGAAAGAACACACTATAGTTAAGACAGAAAAAAAGAGATTTGTTAATAAAAATATTTTTCCCCTATACTATCCACCAAAATATTCCTTATACACCTACTGATTTGAAGTACATGAAAAAAAAGAAGGATTTTTTACAGATTACAGGGCTAAGAAAGGGGCGTTCTACAGCTAATAAATCTGAAATAACTCTTAGAAAAGCTTTTTCACAACTTCTCAAAGGCAGGGCAATGAAGAAAAATATTTAGACAAACAGTAATTTTCAAAAGAAATTTAACAGTTAATTTTAGCACTAGTAGAAGAGAAACAAAAGTCAGTTCTTTTAAGTATGAAGCCAACAGCTTCATATTTTCACTCACATGTCTTTTATTCCCTTACATATGACTGGGGATGGAAATCCTTAAGCCCTTCAATACCAAATTGATTCAGGCTTGCCAAAACTATCAACAGAAGCCCTCCCTCAAGCAGATGAGCAAGAAAACTAAAAAAACTTTTAATAATGCAGCAGGTAAAGAGTCACTGATGTTTTAGGATTAAGCTTCAGGTGTCCTAGACATTTTGCTTTTACCTTCTAAGCAATGCTATGCATGGATTCATGGAAAGTCATTAAACCTACTTTAAAGCCCATACAGTACAGAATAATAATTCTTTTCAGTCAAACTGTATTAATACATACCAAGATCATAAATTACAGATTTATTGTCCTGCAAAGCAAAGAACACTACCACATGAACCTCTAGAAGTGTGAACATAGTGAATTGTCTGTAATGCTTAGAGGTTTACTCAGCAAAGACTATTGAAAAGTTCACTTTTTTTTTTCCATAAGCCTTTTAGCTAACTTTTCTTGCAAAAATATTTTTTCTTTGTGTATCTCAGTATATCTCAGCTGTGGCTTGGCTGAATGAAACCTCACAGCCTCAGTTTTCCTGAAATACTTTCCCGTTGGTAAGATCATTTTGCCTTAGTGCTTTTGCTCATGTCCAAGAGGAAGCAGAGTTTATGTTAGTTCTTTTAATAGATTAAAGGCTCTTTTTCTTCCCCTCCTAAATATTTGCAGCCTTCAGAACACTTGAGTCCCTAATGGATCTTCTGTGTGGATTATGGCAATGATGAACTCTGGCTCTTTTCCCCTTGAGAACTGAGGGAAACTACACCAGCTCATATACAGTATTTTAAATTTAAACCTTCAGGAAATGACAATGGTGATTCTTTCCTTCAAATGCCTTAGCGGAATTATTAATTTCAAGCTATGAGATGGACTTATATTTCCAGGGCTCTCCCTGCAGCTGCCAGCTTTCATTTTACTTTTCATGAATAAATTCTCTTTAGATTCTTTTGCTCATTCTCTCCCTTATCACCATTGATTTCACCTCCTTTCTGTAACTGATAGCTTTTTTTAGCTTTGTAAAATGATAACAACAGCCATGCAGAAAGCTCTCTGCATGATAGCATTATAGCTACGGGAGGTACTGCTACAGCCACTTGGCACTGCTCACTAATTATAAATACATGTATTATACAATATAGCATCATAGAATCATAGAATCAAC
>NW_008662049.1:13393-21085 GCF_000695815.1 Acanthisitta chloris | reverse complement strand
GAAGAGTTCCAAGGGTAGGACTTCCCCAGCTGATGGGTTTTCCACTAACTTTTTGAGGCTCTTGTAGACGGTCGATTCATTAGTGCTGTAAGTGGTCGTAAGGGAAGTGACAGTGCATGTAAACTTCAGTTTATGTACGTATAACAGTGTATGTTTAAAAAAAAACTTTCAGAAAACTTTATTCTTCAGTCATTTGCGTTGTACTGTGTTTTAGAAGTTGTTTGAAACATTAGGCTTTTTAAAAGAAGTGTGTAGCTCCGAGCAGATCATGTTTGGGATGCAGAATGTTTTTAAATAACTCTGATACCTGCTGAATTGCACTGGCAGTTAAATGGAAGGCAGGGCGGTGTGACGTTTCCAGGATTTTGGAGGATGGGAGTGGGAGCTGTTGGGGTCTTAAGCACACCTGGTCTGTCCTGAGAAGCCTCACCCAGGGCCTCTGCCTGTGCCTCCTGCCCAGGAGCCCTGTTCCAGCTCAGCCCTGAGCCTTCAGTCGCTGTCTCAGCTGTGCCGTGAGCGTAGCCTAGCCACCAGTCCAGCCCCTGGCCCTGTCTCCTGATGGACCTTGGACTAACAGTGTAGCCTTTGTCTCCAGCCCTGTCTCCCATCTGTCGTGTCGCTGCTCCTGACTGGACACCCTGTGTGGACCCTGGACCTGATTCATCTCCACGTGTGTGGGGCATTCTCAGTGAACCCTGCTTTTTTCACCTTGTTCAGGTCTGTTGGGCCTGTACCTTGGTCCCCGAGAGCACTCCCTGAACTGCAGCCACCCTGGGCTTCTGGCTCATGCCCTTATAGAGGATGCTTGCTCTCACTGTTCCCAGATAAGAATTTGTATTAGAAACACGTCGTTTGTCTTTTGCTGCCAAAATAAGAGTCTATGTGAAACTCAAAACTAAGTTTTAGTGGATAAGACAGAAAAGTTGTTTTGTTTTTATAAATCTACGTATATTTTGCCTTTACAAAAATGCTACTTACTTATTTTTTCCCCAAAGAAAATTTCAGAGACAGAAGAAGAACTCCTCCGAAACTTGCTTTGATTGTACCTTGTGTGTTCTCTGAACAGGCTTATTGAGAAATTCTTGCAGATGTGCACTTTGCTAACTGTTTGGTATTTCTCTTACTATTTTGTAGTTGCTTTTAGGCAGCAGAAATGGAGAAGCTCTGTCTCCACACAAGCAAAAATGCCTCCTTGTGATTTTGTACCAGAAAAATACAAAGTAAGTCATACTACATCTGCATACTACACTGAATTTGAATAAAACCGCATTACTGTGTTTGAATGATAGGCTCATCTGCTATAAATAGTCAGTGCATTAAATATGATGGTAAAATTTGCTTCTTTGAGCAAAACTCAACTGTTGCAACCAGGATATAACCTGTACATGTACCTGTGTGACAAATCAGTGACTTCTACACTGCCCATTTGAAAATCTTTAAGGAAGAGATAACATGCACAACAGCAGTCTTGTTTCTAAAGCTCAGTTTCAGAGGTTTGTAGAATCCTCTATGTGCCAGAATTTGTTAAAATCTTAGTTCTGTGAACAACAGCTGTAAACAGCTGTGTAACCTGTGATACATGACAGGTCCATTACTCCAGGTCTTTGGAAAGCATAAGCAGATACTGACTCTTTTATTCCACTCAGTCTTACCCGTATGAACGTATGCAGAAGATCCGTGAACAAAATATTGTTCCTTCACTGCGAATGTATTACAAGAAGCCATTGTTGCTGCATCAAGGACATATGCAGTGGTTGTTTGATTATGAGGGGCGGAGATACCTTGATCTCTTTGCTGGAATTGTCACTGTCAGTGTTGGTCACTGTCACCCGTAAGTATGTTGCTTTCTGATTTGTGGTATAAAATACAGGAAGAGATACCTTTGTTGGTTTTCTTCTTCATTAATCTGTAGCCCTGTGAGCCTAAAACCAGAAAATAATATACTGAATTTTTATGTATCACTTACAGTAAGGTAAATTTCTGCTACATTTTGAAGAGCTCATTAGTTTGATTCATCCATCTGGCAAATGTTGTAGCATCTGCATTTGCAAAATTAATAACACACAGATGTGTGTATGTGTAGTGCAGAAGTTTGTGGAATTGAATACCTTATTCTCTTCTTTTGTTACATGCAGGAAGGTAACTATGGCTACCCAGAAACAGCTTGCTCGCCTGTGGCATACCACTAACATCTACATGCACCCATCAATCCATGAATATGCTGAAAAGCTGACTTCTCTTCTTCCAGATCCACTGAAGGTACTTTGCTTCTGACAGGAGCAGGGGCTGGTGAAAAGGTAGTCTGTTTTTAAGATACATTTTTTAAATAAATGAGGACCATGATATATGTACAGATAAAACGTGTATGGGGATTACAGACTGTCGGATAAAGAGCATCATGACTCTCAAGGTCTTTTCTTTAGACCTTGAAGTATCCCAAGATCCTGCTCTGTTTTCTCTCTCCACTTGTCACAGTGAAGGAGCATTGCCCGCTTAAAAATTACTGAAGTAACTAAGAAGATATTAGCTATTCTTATATGTAGCCAGACTTAATTTACTAGATCTCATGAAAATACACAGTGAAAAGTGTGTATTTTGTGTAGTGAGCTTTACTGACATTTAAGTAAGTAAACCACATAAATGTCACATTTCATATGCACAGAAAAAGTATGAAAAATAGTTTTGCTTTTCAGTTGAAATACACTGGTAATAAAATGAAATTGTGCTAGCAGAAGAGTAGGAAGCTATTGCAGTCTTAAAGATGGAAGTATAAAAAATAGTTTTAAAATGTCATGCTTAGTTTGACCAAGCACTTTAATTTCTTTCAATCAGTATTCCATCTTAGGAAAACCTGTAAACTGAAACTCTTCAAGATTTTGCTGTGCTCTCCCTGAATCAGTTTGATTTTAGTTCTCATCTATAGCATAAGGGCAACACTAAGTTTATGATGGTGAAGTCACCCTGTGATAGGTTAAAGCTGATACTAAGTGACAAGGTCTGATGCTGAATGAGGTGGTGGTTGTGCACTGCACTGATCCTAAGCATTCTCCCATAGGTGGTTTATCTTACCAACAGTGGGTCGGAAGCCAACGATCTAGCTATGTTCATGGCAAGGCTATACACTGGTAACTTTGACATCATCTCCCTCAGGTAATGCTGACAGATCTTTACAAAACTCGTTTGTGTATGCAGTCAGTCTCTATATGCCTAAACCAAGGAATAATAGAGAACTCTTTAACCCCAGGGTCTTTAGGAGAGAATGATACAAAATTATTTTATTTGACAAAGAGGAGTAAAACGGGAGTTGAAGTTTTGATACAGTATATTTTGCTATCAAAACACAACCTGCCGCTTTTGCTTATGCTGCTTAGAAAATGGTCTAGTCTTTGTGCTCAGTGTGTGCTTTGGTGGACCTTTGTTCAGGGCCAGAGCAAGATCCGGCAATGGCTACTTTCTTCTTTCATTTCACTTCTGCAGTACCGTTTTTTGTGAGGGCCGAAGGTACCTCAGTGCAGTGAACATCAGCAGGGAGCTGTGCTGGCTGAAAACTAACCTGGTGGAAGGATTTTTTTGCTTTGTTTGTTTTGCTGCCTTGTTTTTCTACCAGAGCCCTGAACCATAGTTCACTGCACAGACCCACAAACAGCTCTTCTGGCTTCACAACAAAGGTGGTATCAGGGTGAGCACCAGTGCACTGGAAGCACCAGTGTAAGCAGTTCTCTTTACTGTGCATCTCAGGCAGCCTCAAATATTAGAATAACAGGTCGTCTTATGAAGAGCTGTATTTTTCTGTTATTGTGTTCATTGGGTTCACTGGGTACACACCTTTCTTGCATATTCTCGTTAATGAACTTCTGATTCGTGCATAAAACTGACAGCAAACCACTCTGTAGTTTAATGATTGGCAGCATCTGTTGGAGAGAGCAGCAGTTTCCAAGATTCAAAGGACAGAGATGTTTGTTCTGTAGGGATCAGGTGCTACAGAAGAACTTGATGAGGCACTGTCTTAATTGCTGTTGGTTCCAATAATTGTTCTCTTCTCCTTGCAAACATTACCTCACGATTTTAACATTCTAAATTGCAGGAAACCATTGCAGATGGGCAGTCACGGATTCTCCAAAACCAGAGCAAAAAATGGCAGTAGGAATGTTCTTGTTTTGAGTGCAACAATGCATAGTTTTTCCCAATGATTTGCAGCTTGAAAGCATGCCTTCTCAGAACTTATACTGCTCCAGACTGTTCTTGGAAATGAGTGATGTTCATCTGCTTTGTTTGTTTGAACAGAGGAGCATACCATGGAGGCAGCCCTTACACACTGGGATTGACATCTGTTGGTTCTTATAAGCATGGTGTTGCCAATGGCTTTGGCTGTATAACAGTGAGATGTTTTTGTGATTTTTTTAAAATAATCTGGGTGATTAACAGTTTATTTTAATGTTTCAACAATTAGTATGTTTTCTGGGCTCAAGTGCTTTATGGTCACTAGCTAAACTGCAGTGTAGCTGTTTCTTCTCTGTAAGCTCAACAAGAGCGAGAGTCCCCTTTCATTCTCTCTACAGTTACTTAGGCTAATTTGAAGTCAGGACAGTTGTAACATGAGTGGTCATGGTTTGCAGTTCTTTAGTCATGCTGGGTGCTTGCGTGGAAGTCTATGTATGAAGCAAAATAAAAATGCTCAGAACCCCTGTTCTCAAGTTTGTTTTGGAAGATCTGTGCAAAGCTGCTTTCAGATGGTCTGAAACAGATCCTTCCCTGTAATGAAAAGAAACCCTATTTGAGCAAGATGAGACTTATCTGTTAAGAGGATCCATTGGGGTTAAATGGCAACATGTTATTTCCCTGCCCTTGAGCAGATGAGTGTAACTTTCTGTCTAGAAGCTGGCACTGGCGACTGATCTGTACTGATGGTAGCTCAGACACAGCATTGACTATAGAAAGGCTCATTTATAACAACTTCCCTGCCTGTCTCAGTGAGTTACCTGTAGTCATGTGGTATTTCATTAGCAGACAGAATTGGAAGGCTGGAGTTCACTCTACTAGATCTGCCTGTCTCACTCTATTTTGCAGATTTTGTTCATACTTCAGATTATTGAAATACTACCAACAACTCTTAAAATGTTGGTATTAATCATAAATAACTAAGTTGATGACTAAATCAAAGAACAATACAAAGGAAAAAGTCAATTGAGTGACTGTTGCTGGAATAGTCTAAGCTTGTTGGTTCCATAACTGTTCTACTAATTTATGAGGGGGAAGTTTGGTGTTATTCTCAAGTGGTTTTTAGATATGTTGTTTAAACTACATTTGCCCCCTAGCTCTACAGACTTTTTTTTGTTTAGTCATTAGATTGTAGGTATGATCAAAAGATCTCTTAAAAAGGTATCATCAAATCTGTAGCTATTTCCCTTATGTTTGACAGACAATGTTACCAGATGTTTTTCGTGGTCCATGGGGAGGCAGCCATTGTAGAGATTCTCCAGTACAAACTGTTCGAAAATGCAGCTGTCCTCAAGGTTGGTCAATGACAAAAATTATTTGACTTTTAAATCAGAGAATACTAGAGGGCTGTGAAAATACATGATAGATACCTCCTCAAGAAAGGTCTGGTTGGAATTTGCAAGGGCAGTCAAAGAAAGTATTGCAGACAATCTCAGGCCCCTGCTTCCCAGTATGAAAAACTTGGGACAAGTGACACCTCATTCTCAGATTTCTTCTCGAAATCCCAGCCTTTGTTTCCAGCATTTGTCATGATCAACTCAGTTTAGCACATCTGGAAGAACAGAAATGTTGATGATGTTTTCTGCTGTTTCTGAAGTTTTGGCAGCTTTCCAGATTATGTTTTGGAATAAGGCAAATAGTAAGGACAACCTGAAGCCAGCGATGGGCAGAAGTCTTCTATGGGGCAAAACATACCATACACAACAAAATGCAAAAGCTCCTCTACTGCTCTGCTGTTAATAACAACTGCAATCACTTATCCTTCCCCTGTTTCAACAAGCACTCCTTGGTATTTTAATTCACATGCACCCATAACAGAATGTTTTCTTTTTAGCTTTGTCCTCCCTAGTGAGGGGGAGCATTAGCTGTACTAATTGCTCTATCCTTTATTTCAGTGTAGACTGGTACCCAACTGTATTCTCCAGCATCCTCACACGTGCACTAACCTAAGGATTCTTTGTGTCTTATGCTTATGTTTATTAACCCATGAGAAAATGTCGGCTTATTCCTTCTGCTGATGGATGTGATACTGACCTGTATAATGAGTACTGTCTTAGAGTCTGTCAGATTTGCCTTGCTGTTTTGGAACTGGCATTCCTTAGAGTATACCTGGTTTAAAAGAAAAGAAGGGACTCTCTCCTTTAATGTTTAGCCTCTTACTGTATACTTGAGAGGTGATATTTAACATGCAGTCAGATAAGAATTGTTGCTTAGATCTGTAATTTCATGTTTTGAAGCTGGTTTTGTGTCATAATAAGTAAATTCCCTTTAAACTATTTCCCCTGCAAACAGGTGCATGTCATGCAAAAGACCAGTATATTGAACAGCTCAAAGATACTCTGAATACCACAGTTCCCAAGACAGTAGCTGGATTTATCGCTGAACCAATTCAAGTAGGTAGTTTGCCATTCCTCAGTTTTGATAGCACAAATAAGATGAAGTACTTAAATATGATATTCTTTAGCTACATCCTGAACATGGACTTTTGTTGATTTTTGTTATAATTTTCTAATGCCTTAAACACCATAAATGTTTGAAAGATTGGATGCACTGACTTAAAATTTCAGATTTTGTCACTGATTTCAATGGAGCTAGAATTTTGCTCATTAAGTTAAACACAGAATCATAATTAAACATAGGCATTTTTTCCTGCATTTAAATAGTTAGTATGATGTATGCTATTGTTTGATTTCTAGTACCTTCTTCCAATTTTCAATCTGCTTTTCTCTTTACTATTTAAGTAAACTTTAAACTCAATCCCCCTTCCACACCTTCCCAGTCATGTTGTCCACTATATTTTTAGCAGCTCTCCAGCAAGTGGATTCGTTCTCTTAGTGTTTCACTCTCAATTCAGAATTGCTGTATATGTGGTTCTGCAGTAGGAAAAACAGAGAATTTATCCCAGGAACAGGAAAGGCAAGTAAAAAAGTGTGAGAATTGTGGCCACAGAAAATTGGAGCAGTTCTCTTTTTGCTGTCTTCCAAGTGTTTACCTACTTGAGTCTAAAATGCTCTTCAGTCTAAGTGTAGGATGGAAATGAAGTCTGTCAGGGTGAAAACAAAATTGAGGAAACAATATTCTAAACATTAACCAAAGAAGGAATGTGAATTGTCTGGTCAACTTTGTCATCAAACATAGTTTCTGGGTTTCACCATGTGTAGGTTTTCAGTTTATTGTGAATTGAAACTGTCTTACACTGACCCAGTTTACAGAATGGCCTCACAAACATTTATACCAGCACAACTAATGGAACAGCAGACTGCACTGTGGAATGGGAATAAGTGACGTAAGCAGGAGTTTTTTGAAGCAGTTTCATTGCTGAAGTCAGGAGCTTGAGACAACAGTCTTGCTGTTACCGGAGGGCTGCTTGGTTTTTTCTTAAGTGGAACTCTTGTTTCTTTGCTTGTTCCTGAAGACATGGTCTTTCTCTCTTGGCAGGGTGTTAATGGAGCTGTTCAGTACCCAAAAAATTTC
>NW_008662049.1:12216-13343 GCF_000695815.1 Acanthisitta chloris | reverse complement strand
TTCGGATGAAGTGAGTTGCTTTTTTTTTACATAAGAGCTCTAGAGTTTGGTGTGTTTGTCAGAGTTTCTTAAAAGAATCCAAACAAAGCCTGGAAATAATTTCAATGAAATGCTGTGCATTTCATAGCTTAAGTTCAACACGGTCCATCGTTCCAAGCATAGGAACCACCCAGATTTTACTGCCCTTATTCTGAATTTAGACAAAGGTAATGCTCATAGCAGACTTCAGTCCTTACCTTTTGGGAGCAGTAAATTTGCACAAACGTGCAGTTAATAAATGCCAGCAGTGAGGTTTGTCACAATAACCATTCCTCTTAAGAGTGTTGTTGACATACATAAACTATAGAAGAGAGACGATTGCTGTACCTCTGCAAATATCTTATAGAAGTAGGATTTTCTTAGCTAAAGCTATTTTTCAATAGTAGCAAATGCTTCAAAGTGACTATGAGAGATACCCAAAGCATTGCAGTAGCAGAAATCAGCAATCATAAGTTTGTTTCTGAATGTGATAAACGTCTACATTTCCTGTCCATTTTGTAGGGGAAGCTCCATCTTATTTGTGCATCTCACCAGGCCTAAGACATGATGACAGGTTATCATATGAAAGAAAAACCCAATTACAATAAGTAGTATTTTGTGCAGAGCCATCTGATTAAGTATCTTAATAGATGTTGACTCCAGATGTAGTTTCAGTTTAATGCAAATCAGTAACAATAGAAAGACAAGAATCTATGTTGTAAAGCTTGAGAAAATGATGGAGATTTCTCTGAATTTTTCCTTTGAAAGGTACAGACAGGATTTGGACGAACAGGCAGCCATTTCTGGGGATTTCAAACACATGATGTAGTGCCTGACATTGTTACTTTGGCAAAAGGAATAGGTAATGGCTTCCCAATGGCAGCTGTTGTTACAACAAAAGGTATGAGTGTTCTGTTCTGCTAAGATTTAAAATAGAGCAATTGCAAAATATACTACACAATAATTACTTGCTGAGAGATGTGTGTTCAAACAGCTGAGCTTTATTAATAATCTTTTTCTCAATCTATCTTTTGACAAATGAATTGGATTCTCATCACTCACATGTTTTACCAACTGCTGTGCTATATCAGTGCAAAGCTGTATTCAAA
>NW_008662049.1:0-12194 GCF_000695815.1 Acanthisitta chloris | reverse complement strand
CCTTGTGAGCTATTGGTGGAGCTGGCAACAGAGCCTGGAAATCCTCACTGAATTTACTGGGTTACTAATCAATGTACTGTGAGTATATAAGGCAGCATGTTACCCAGCTGCTTGATTCGTACAAATGACTGGCTGAATCTAGTGAGAAAAACTGGTAGAAGTCAGATGACAGCATATGTTAGAAGCATGACTTTTAAAAAAGTTTTTCTTCAGCATATGCTAGACACTATAGTTTTTAGAAATAGTCGTGTTTTGCACAGACTGCTTGCAGGAAAAGAAAATCTTACTACATTGTCTCAGGTAGAATCAGGGTTGATGCACAGCCAGTGTAACTTAACAGTTAAAGCAGGTAAGTACAGTTACCAAACAAGGCAGATGAGGCCACCGAGATGATTAGAGGGATGGAACACTTCTCCTGTGATGAAAGGCTGAGAGGACTGAGTTTGTTCAGCCCGGGTGACCTAATTGTGGCCTTCCAGTATCTGGAGGGAGCCTACCAGAAGTATGGAGAGCAACTATTTACAGGAACATGTAGTGACCGAACAGGGGGGGAATGGCTTCACACTGAAGGAGGGCAGGTTTAAATTAGATATTAGGCAAAAATTCCTTACTGTGATGGTGGGCACAAGCTGCCCAGAGAGGTTGTGGGAGCCCCATCCTTGGTAGCATTCAAGGCCAGGCTGGATGGGGCTCCGAGCAACCTGTTCTAGTGAAAGGTGTCCCTGTCCACAGCAGAAAGGTTGGAAGTAAATGATCTCTAAGGTCCTTTTCAACCCAAACCGTTCTATGATTCTATGAACTGAATGACTAATCAGTGTTGTTCTTTTTCTCTTAGAGATTGCAAGTTCCTTGGCTCAAAACCTTCATTTTAATACGTTTGGAGGAAGCCCTTTGGCCTGCGTAGTTGGAGCTGCAGTTCTTGATGTAGGGAGAACATTATATAAATTTGTATATTCCCCACTTTTTCTTCTAGCAAAAGATGAAAAATGTTTATATGTATTTTTACCAAAAAGTTCTATGTGGGCAACTTTTTTAATAGTTGTAAAAGTGCTTAAACACTAGTTAGCCTTAACTAACTCTCTCACAGGACTACACAAATCCTCAGCAAAAGCAAATCTGTTCCCTGGCACATGCGCTTAAGAAAACTGTTTTAACTCAACAGTTTTTACGTTATGCCTAAAAAACCTTAACAACTGGATAGTTAAAAATATCTAAAGTCAGAATTCCTTTTGGAAAAAAATTACATCATGAAAAAGACAACAGAAAAAATTGCAACGTATTTCACTTCTTATCCAGTAGAAAATCACTCAGTGGGTAGTAGGTCACTATTTAATTTCTCTTGATTGTGTACAGACCATTTGTTCCTGAATCTTACTTCATTACAGCAGATACTGTTTCTATTCATGTTACTTTCCTGAGTGGTATGTGGAGGTTTTAAGCTATTTTATAAGATGGATGATTGTATAAATAAAAAGATTTTGAAAAAACAGTTCACAAATAAGGAAGAACCCATGTTTTGGGTTTTTTTGACTCTGAAGTAACTTGGAGCCTGGCTCTGAAACGATTCCAGGGAGATTGTTAGTCAGAAATAATAAAATACAGTTGAAAGAAAAAAAAAACAAGAAAAGGAGAAACAATCACTTTATCTTCTGTATTTTTTGGGGGGGAGGGTGCAGGTTATGTGAATTTTCTCAATGCAGATACTGAGTTCATAAAATGGTTTGTGTGTAAGTGCTGATATGTGCCTGCACATCAGAACTTTGATTAAATAATAATCCTTCTGGTCAGGTATTTTCCAGTTATGAATACATGTGAGAAAGAATTACTTGATTAAACCTAAGTAATAAGTAAAATGTAAAAAATGGCATAGAAACATTGACATATTATGTTCAATTGTATTCTGATGCCATTAGAGGATTGTAAGAGAAGGAAAATGTAAGCACTAAAGTAGTGAAGGAACATAGTCTGCAAGCGAGATAAGTGCAGTGTCATCAAGTTAAATGGGGATTAACTGATCCCATGGTGGAAGTGTTTCCTGGAACACGGTCATGGTATATCATTTTATCCAGGCTATTGAAGAAGATGGTCTACAAAAAAACAGTCAGGATGTGGGAACACACATGCTACTGGAGTTGGCTAAACTACGGGATGAATTTGAGGTCATTGGAGATGTCCGTGGCAAGGGACTTATGATTGGAGTAGAAATGGTGACAGATAAGGTTAGTGACTTTGTGCCTTTTCATTTGTCGTGCCATTGACACTTTCATCACATTTTGTTTCAGTTGAAATAATAGAAAGATTTTCTATTAAAAAGCAGCCAGTGAAGTGAGAAAACATTGCTCTTGCAAAAAATGAGCCAGAACATTCCAGCATTTCAGCTATTTCACAAGCTTCGAGTAAACAGTGATGTGTTCCTTAATTGCATAAACTCATCTTCAAAAGCAGATAAATTATGCAGCTGACATTTTCAGCCAGAAATGGGAGTGGGATTTATTGGATGTATATTCCAAGAAAGAATGTATATTCCAAAAATATACATCTTTTTTGTGGAAGTAATTTTGAATATCTAAGTGAAGTTTAGTGTTTGCTTTCCTCAGGACAGTCGCCGCCCTCTTCCAGCTGAAGAAATCGGTCAGATCTGGGAGGACTGTAAAGACATGGGAGTTCTGATCGGCAGAGGAGGGCTCTACAGTCAGGTACTGAATCTCTGGTTATGAATAAAGCTTATTTTCTGTCCTTCTGCAGTACATCCTTGTTTCCCTCAAGCTAAATTAACTTCAGTTTAGTAAATAAACTAGGAAATGTATACTCTTAGGAACTATCTCAGATTGACTTATTTTTAAATCAGGCAGGAGCTATTTGATTCTTTTTAAGTATGCTGAACCAGCTCTAGCCTTGGAGTTTTCCTTTGGAGGAACAACTTCCCCCAGAAAACCAAGGCACTACAGTAAATTAGAACCAGCAATATTCAGGCTAAGTTTTTGCTATCACCTGACCTATCCGTACAAAACAAGGTTGTTTTTGCTAGTTCTTTCAGTCTGAAGAGCTGGTAACATTGTACTTGTTTGGTAATTAAAAATATCATGTTCTTGATAGCAAGGTCAGCAACACAGCACAAGAGAATTGCATGTGAACAGGCATCAACCCACACCACTGAGGATGCATCATGCTGTACCCAGGACACAGTGTCACCTGCTTCCTACAGCACCAGCGTTAATAGCAGAGAATTGCCCCAGGGCTGGTAGGGTCGGTGAAGTTCTCTGACACCAAGGAAGCAGCTTCTGTGTGAAATAGGTGGAGGGTGGCTGAAATAACACTGCATCTGTCACCTCCTTGGTTCTTCATCACAGACCAGAACACAGGTAGCAGGCTGAAGCTCAGTGTAGTGAAGCCAGATTCTGTATGACTAGAGGGCTATCTATCTGTGAGTGTTTACTTCAGTGGGGGCTGTGGGTGGGACAGACCATTATTCCACTCTTGCTGTCTTGTGATATGATGACAGAAAAATTTAAATTGAAAGTTTAAGATTCTTATGGGAGTTAAATACTCTTGGAAACATAGTTCAAACATTTGGATTAAAGAGTTCTTGCCAAGTTTAGCTGTCATATATCCCTTCCTGATCATCATGCATTCTAGCTCTAGCATCCTAACTCAAAGATATCATTTAGTGATTCTTTCATACTGCATTCCCTTAAAAGCCTTTTTAAAAAGCCTATAATAAAACAGCCGATCAGCTGACACAATGCAAGAGGCTGCCACTCTCAGCAGATATCACTGTTTCTTCAGGCAAAGCTGCCAGAAAGGAAGATACATTTATGTCTCTTTCTCAGTACATCTGAGATTTTACACTAGCTCTGTCTGAAACAACGGAGCTGCAGACAACCTGTTCTACTCACAGGTCTTTTGTGGAGACAGTTTGCTTTGTTGCAAGAGTGGAGTGGGAAGTCAGGTGCAGCTGGATGCAGTCAAGTCCCAAATTGCCCCACTTCAGAGTGCATTTATCATAAGCCTCAGTCCCTGCTCTGTTCTGTATTTTCCACACTTTTTTTTTTGGGGGGGGGAGAAGGGAGTGCTGACCTAGATGGGCTGCTGGAAACTGTATTCTTCCACAGAGTTTTAAGGATTTCCTTTTATTTTCTCTTTCCTCAGACATTTAGAATTAAACCTCCTATGTGCATTACTAAAAAGGATGTCGACTTTGCTGTGGATGTATTTCATACAGCTTTACAGAGACACATGGAAAGAGCAGCTGCAAAATAGACTTGATTTGTTGCCTTACATGAGATGCGCAACCCCTGACACTTGCCACCCAGACTGGGCATTAATCTACAGTGGAAAAGAAAATAGTAGTCTGATGATTAAATGCTTGATCAGTATCATAAGATCCAGTGATAATAAAGAATATGTTCTAATCTGTTTTGTAAACACACAGGTCAGTTCCGTAGTGGTGGTTTGTATTAGCTGTACTACTATTTTGGCGTTACCAAAAAAACCCTGACTAGACTAACTGGTATCAGATGAAGAGGCAGACATGTATTCTTCTTTTGTCTGTAATTGGTAATTTTTAGAAAGAGTGACAGGAAAATAATTAACTTCTCTGGGGAAGCATACTGCTTGGACTCTAGCATCTGTAGTGCCCTTGGAGGTGGCACCAGCACTGCAGTTGAGTGCCTGCTGCTGCCCTGGCCACTTGCCCTGTCCCACTGCAGTCACTGCCAGCTCAGAAACGTGTCTTCCCAGGAGTGCCACAGGCTCCCACGTGGTTGGTTGTTGGTGTGTGGAGCTTCTAAGACCAGTGCTGGGCCATGCCCAACTGCCTTTCACAGCTGCTGCCTCACCACTGCTACCCAAAACTTGCTGTTTATGCTCAAAATATACAAACATTTTCAAAATACACAAATGATATTTCTTTATTTATTTAAATTTTTGTTTAAATTACATATAACCACAGCCAATCTCTGGCTGAGAACCACCCTGAGCAAAGCCTAACTGGAAGTTTCAGACTTTAAACTGTTTACCCTGACTACAAGGTTACACTGTAATTAGAGCATGGAAAAAGAAGTTTGCAGAGTTAAAACATTTCTAATTACAGTAATGATTTTTATCATGGGGATTAGAAATCCAGTTATCACCCTCTTCAAAATATGCTTTTCTTTTCCTCCTACTGCTCTTGGGATTGTACAGCACACCCATTAATCATTTACCAAAGATGCAAACTCTGGCTGGTGAAACAAGATGCTGTTTTCTTTCCTACATACTCACTGTTTTTAATGCTTCAGTACACTGCTTTTTCAGCTTCCAATTTAAAAAAAAGCATTGTGGACAGTCAGCAAGAACTGTACATTTATCACTTCACTTTCATTCAAATTTAACATTTGAATAATTCCTTGACCCAAGAAAGTACCATGTCCACTTGCAGGGAGCAGAGTATTCTGGTGGTTTTTGTAATGAATTGAAACTTTAGAGGAACTAACTTAAGATTTGTGCCTCTGGGAAATGTCATTCTGTGGGTTTCCTAAAAAACATCCTACAGCCCTTGCTGATCACCTCCTTCTCCAACTGCATTGAAAACAATCCAATTCCACTCCAGAATCAGGTGTTGGTTATCCCATCTTTTGCTTTAGTACTACTCAAGATTAGGTAGATTATACATTTAAACAGCAGTTCAATGCCTTTCATTAGAACCAGAACAAATTAATTTATTCATGTCACTCATTTATTTCTCCCTCACTTATTCCAGCAAGCCTCTTCCACTAGATGTTCCCCCCCCCAACACCTGACATGGAGGTAGATGTACAAAACAAATAGGAACTGTCAAAACCGATTAAACATCTTTGTCATCTTACTGTTTCCCTTCTGTCTGCTGCTTAATGTAATTAAGTGATTTGGGGTTGGCAGAAAAGCCTGTGTTTCTCTGTGTCTCTGTGATGTTTCATCTTTGATAGACAAAGAAGCACAGGCCCTGCAGTTGGCTACACTCACCCTGAGCTAAGCCCTCTCAAAAGAAAAGCAGCAACACAAGTGTCAATATCTCCTCTGTGTGAGTACTTCATCCATGCAGATTTCTACAGGAACACAAGGTGGTTAGCTTTGAGTCACTAATTCCCCCTACACAGTGTGAAAGCTGCTGCAATAGTGAAGACATTAGACCAGGTGGCTCACTGGAAGGATCCCCTGCCCAGGCTGTGCCACCAAACCATTCAATGACTGATTAAACCAAAAGAAAGGACTCATTCCTTCACCAGATAGTATTCCTCTTGCTGCAGCTTCTTTTCTTTTTTTCCAGAAGTAGTACTTGCCTTCTTTGTTTAACTCCAAACACAGGCAATGTGCGTGTTTAGTTCTGGGAGAGTTCTAATGTACAATTCTGAAGACTGTCAGTATAGCAAAGTTCTATTTGTTTTTACGTTTCTCTTTTTTGATTCTGGTGTTTAAACATCTATTTACATCTGGTGTGGTTGTTGGTCTTGCGTGTCCTGTGGCTTTTAGGTGTTCAAACAATTTATTTCGGGATGAAAATGCAGAGCTGCATGTTACACAGTGGATACAAACTTCATTCTACAAGGAGGAAAACAACAGAATGCTTCAGGTTCATATGGAATATGTAGTAAGTGTAATACACCCATTTGTCCTACGCAGTTCGCTTAGACAATGAAATGTGAATAAGCTGTTTGTTTCTATCATAAATATTCCATTACTGATTAACAATAAAAGATTTTTTTCAAACAGTTGCAAGTATAATGTCTAGAAAAGAGCACTAAGTATAAACAAGAGCAACACTGAAAGCCTTGCAAATCTAATTTCAAGGTAAAGAATACTTTTGATCTCACCTGACTATACACACAATACTTTAGGCTCTGAGATGTAGTGAATTTACTAAATCTTAGCTGTAGTTACTACAAAATTTTGCTCTCTCTGGGAAGAGAAATCAATACTGGTAAAGATGGAAATAATACTGCCTGTCCCCTGCCTGGTAACAACAGCTCTGTCTTCACAATCAAACAAGCAACTTTGTTTGTAGTAATATCATCACCACCTTTTACCTCTCCTATGAAGAGAGGCTGAGAGAGCTGCAGCTGTTCAGCCTGGAGAACAGAAGGCTCCAGGGAGACCTCATTCCAGCCTTGCAGTGTCTTAAGGGGGCTTATAAAAGGAGGACAGGGGACGTCTTGTATGGGCAGGGAATGACAGGGCAAGGGGCAATGATTTTAAACTGAAAGAGAGCAAGTTTAGCTTAGATATTAGGAAGAAATCCTTTACTGAGGGTGGTGAGGTGCTGGCACAGGTTGCCCAGAGAAGTTTTGGATGCCCCAGCACAGGAAGTGTGCAAGGCCAGTCTGGATGGAGTCCTGAGCAACCTGGTCCACTGGAAGGTGCCCCTGCCTGTAGCAATGGGGTTGGAACTAGATGGTCTTTAAGGCTCCTTGCAACCTTAACAATTTTATGATTCTATTTTAAACAGTGTAAGTAATTTCACATACCGTTGTTGGATCCCCTGAAGTTGCCTTAGCAGACTTTTTTGCATTCTTGGCTTTTTTCCCTTTAGGCTTAGTGCTGCTAATTGACAAAGGAAAACCAAGATCAGTGCACAGGAACATTCAGCACTTAAGAGCTTCTGATATTTTTCAGTTATCAATGTCTCTGGTGCTTTCCCCTGTTCTTCCTCCACATAGCATGATGCAAGTGCATCCATGAAAAAAAAGCTAATTTAATTTATAGGATCAACTGTTGATCACAGGATGTCAAACCAGCTTCTGGTGAGTGATGTGCAGGGACCTATTGTCCACTACAGACCACTTCCAAAGCAGGTCCTACACTATTTATCTAGTATCACATTTGTCCAACCCCAATCTAGGGAGTAGCCCCTAGAGTTCACATTGGTAAGTAAATCTAGATTTGTTTGACAGTAGAATGACACAGTGACTGCAATGCTGCAAGACAGCACACCTTTTTGCTTCACTTTTTGTTTCATTCTCTTGGCTGACATCATCTGTAGCGCTTGCATCCTCTGACACAGCACATCTTTGGCCATCATTTACCAACTCCTCTGCTGAGCCACTGTCCTTCTCCACACGGGGCTCCTCCTTTTGTTCAACTGCTTCTTCATCAGCGCTTTGATCAAAAGACTCCTCATAACTCTATTCAAACAGAAAAAATGCAAGTTAAATAATTTCAGTTCATTAGTGACTATGTTTATAGTATTATAACTTCCATAACTTTAGAAACACTGACAGCCTCTTCCACATAGCCAAAATCGTATTAGACTCAATGCATGCAGTTTGGCAAAATATGAACCCCCGAGCATGTCTGAAGCAAAACAGGAAAGCTCTCAAATGCAGGATAACAAATTTGACCAAATGCTACATTAATGCAACTCTATCCCCTCTAGTGAGAGTCTGGGCTACGTGAAAAAAAATTGGCTAATCTACTGTCAGGAAAAGAAGACAGAAACCACAGCAATTCCCTTTACTCCATATCACCTGGCAGAGGATGAAAGTCAGGATCTCTCAGCACAAGATTCCAGCTCACACTATGCAAGAGTGGCACCTACTGTCCAGGCTGCAGCAGGCCTCATGCCCAGACTGATGGAACAGAGCCACACAATGCCTATATGCCACCCACGCAGTGAGAACAGACTTTCTGATCTCAAACAGAGGAGGAGGGAGTTAACAGGAGCCTAATGGCCTGCATGGAAACAGCAAGGGCAAGCCAATACTGACTTGGACTGTACAGTACCAGTGAAAGTGAAGCCAGAAAACTTCAGCTGCTTGAAATTCTCAGGAAGTTTCTTAATAACAAGAAATAATGATAGAGTGGGAGACAGGAGATAAGGTGAACAGAGAACAGGAGACTAGAGGGATTAGGCTAGAGGAAGACAGAAGATGATCCTGGGAAAGGCTGGAAGAGGCAAGGCCTGGTACAGATAGCTCACTGGGACAAGGCTATGACTGAGGATTAAGTAGAGAAGAGGTAAGACTCACAAGGGATAAACCCCATGTTTTTTTAGAGTGTGCTCTCTGTGGCACTCCTGCCACTCGAGCCTAAGCCTGAAACAGTCTGCAGCTCATGAATTTCACCTGCTGCCATCATACCATGCACAGACTCAGATCCTGGAGTACAACAGACTGGTGTTACTTGTGCTGGCAGTCGAAGTGAAAGATGGAATAGATGTGTTCACTCCAACAGACACAGTGTCAGTAAGATGCCAATACAGTGTTAGTTTTTTCACCACCCCTAAATTAGAGACTAACAAACAATATGTTATACCAGCTCCTACAACTAAAGCAAAAAATGACCACTGCACAACTAAGCTGTTAATGCACTAAGGCCACTGCTGGTCTTTCTGATCAGTTCCTTGCATTCACCCTATCTGCCTGTTCCATCTGTTCTCCTTACACTTCAGACTAGTCTTTTTAGAGCCAGCACCACATACGAGCATCTACACAGACAGAACAAAGTGAAGTCTATGAGATATTTTATGCTAATTATGATCATAGTAAGTGTAATAAAAAGTTCTGTGCAGTTTCAAGTTCTCCTATTTTTCAGGACAAAAGGAAGTTAGGTTAGGAAATAACAAAACCAGGTTGTAAAGTTCCCTGAGTATCATTATATGACTACATACCTTCAATGTTTTCTGTTTCTTTCTCTGCTTCTTTGAGAGTCTGTAAAGATACGAATTTAAAATTACCTCTTTTCATAAAAAGCCCCAAAACTAGTAGAATTTCTAATAAGGTACTAAGCTTTATTTTTCCCTCATCCTCTTAACATTAAATTAGTAATGTAGCAGCCACAAACCGAAAGTAACTCATGCCTGAAATTAAAACAATAGTTGTCCTAAACCACTCACTGCATTTAGAAAACATTTATTCTGCTCAGACTGTACCTGAAGATACTGAGTGAGATAGTTGGGATTATGCTCTGGCTGTTCAAAAAAATGCAGTTGTGCAACTCACTTCAACTGTGCCTGTAAGCATACTCATTTGCTACGTATGCCAGCAATCAACTGACAAAAAGTACCAAATCAGTAAGTGCTGGCTCTGTGCAAGTTCCCCTGCTTGAAAAACAACAATCCCTTCTTTTCCTTACCAGGTACCTTTAAGCAGCAGAGAAAACATGAGACTACTATTCCACAGCATTTGAATGCAGTCATACTAACACATGAGAAGGCTGAGAGGGGATCTCATCAATGCATATAAATACCCCAAAGACAAGTGTCAGTAGGATGGTGCCAGACTCTTTTCAGTGGTGTCCAGTGACAGGATAAGGAGCAGTGGCCATAAACTAAAACCCAAGAAGCTCCACTTCAACATGAGAAAGAACTTTACATTGAAGGTGGCAGAGCACTGGCACATGATGCCCAGGGAGGTCATGGAGTCTCCCTCTCTGGAGACATTCCAAACCCACCTGGACATGTTCCTATGTCACCTGCTCTAGGTAACACTGCCTCAGCAGGGAGTTGGACTAGATAATCTTTAGAGATCCCTTCCAACCCTAACAATTCTGTGAATCTGTTTTACTGGACCTCTGATGATAAGAAGTATTTCAAACTGCACAATACTGAGAGTTCCAATGCAACTGGAAATCATCAGAAACTCCCTCTGAGGGCCTCCAACACTTATTAAATCACTAATCATTACAAAATTAAAACCAATTTAAAGTACTTCTGCTTGGGCACATCTTCTGTTTCTTCCTCCTCTTTGGTATGTATTCTATTTGCATCATCTGAAGACGCAGGAAATTTTCCTTCTTCCTCTTCCAGCTGCTGTCGTAATAGTGCTACCATCTCTCGATGCTTCTTTGACTTCTCGTGATTCTTCATGCTGCGAAGACCAGATTGTTACTGCAGGTTGCTCTGAGCAAGCATTCTTTTGTTTACATATAAATTAACAACAGGCCCATTATCCACCACTACTAAGTATGGAAATTTCTGCACTGACAATGTCTCTACTGCAAAGACAACACTAACCGTTACGTGAAGTTAAAACGTCTTTAAAACGCATTTTTAGAAAAGTTACCACCCAACACTCCCACCCCCAAATCCCCAACCACAAGCACTTACATTTTCCCAGTTTCAAAAAACTTGTCACAAGCAGGGCAGTACAGACCATCAACAAATTCAGCTTCTTCAGTTTCATCATTCAGTTTGCCTGAAGAGATCAGTGGGGATCAGAGAGACAAAGTCAGATGAGTGATTTTTGAGCAAGCTGCTCTTTAAGCCCCAGCAACTAGTCACAGCACTGACATTCAACTCCTTGAGTATTACTGATGCACAGACGGATCAAGACCACCTCACCAAATCACAGCTTGATGTCTTCTCATGTTTAAGGGAAAACACCAGAGAGGGCCAGACTGTAGCCTGGCAGCCTCAGCGGGAGGCAGAGTTGCACTACAGTCAGAACTGTGACTCTGGGGCTGAAAGTGCAGTGAGCCAACACTCAGGCTGCAGTGACTTAATATAGATCACCTCCCCACATCCCATACCTTCGATGCCTTTTGTGTCCTGCTCTTCTAGTTCATCTACATCATCTGATCCATCTCCAAATTCCTTTTCATACTGTGCCTCCATCTCTTGCAACTCTTTCTCCAGATCTGACATAGTTATCCAGCTCTGCTCTTTATACTGCTCAGCAAGCCTGCAAGTATAATACAGTAACTTCTATAGTGCCCATGAGACGGGAACTACGGATGGGAACTTCTCTGGTATTTCAGGACGAAAGTCGTGAAGCTATTATGACGGAGCAAATGATTGCCTGTAGCGCCTGGAAATCTGAGCACTTAATTTGTGATGTCAATGGGCACATCTGCAAAACGGAGATATTAGCATCGGTGGGTCCTGCCTGAATTTCATGCAGAACATGCTGTGCATGTCAGTATCAAGCACGGTCAGTATCAAGCTGACAGCAAGGAAGCCAGCTTAATCCTGCTGCAAGATACAAACTCACAAACAATACACAACCACAAAGTCCACACATAACACCTTCAATGTGCACTGTGGGAATGTACCAGCACAGTTTTCTCCATCTAAGTGTGGCCCAACTTATCAATTAGTGCATCATAGTACAGCTGAATTTTGCCTCCGTCTTCTAGACTCAGAATTATCAAGCCACTTGTCAGTAAATGCATAATTCTGCTTCACTGTCCCTAACAGGGAGAAATAGGTATAAATTATACATAATATATTCCATATATATTTA
>NW_008662048.1:69837-73578 GCF_000695815.1 Acanthisitta chloris | reverse complement strand
GTCGCCGTGGGGTGTGAGCTCGGCGCTTCTCACCCACTGCTCCGGGTCTCGCTGCTTCCAGGAGGACTTGTCAGTGCTACGGGAGGCTCAGAACCTGCCGGGGCACATCGTGTCTGAGCCTTCCCCGCAGCAGGGCGGGCGGGCTCCGGCGCAGCTCGCCGGGGCTTGCATCACCCCAGGCCTGGCTGAGTAAGTGCGAGGGGTTGGTTGGTTTGCGAAACTCGCAGCTGCCCAGGCAGCGCACAACACGCTGGGGCTGTGGCACGGCAACCCCTCGGCTCCCAGCTGTGTGTTTTCCTTACTCCTGTTGTAAATAGTGAGGAGGAGCTCCGGCCATGTCGGCTGCGGCAGCCTGGAAACGGGAGATGTTGCGTGTCATGTTCCACAATGGGTTTTACCCTTCAGTTCTGCTTTTAGCAGTGAACTCTTGTCTGAGGCTCCATTTCGTGAAAAACACAGATCAGGGTGAATTGATGGTTTTGGGGCTTTTTTTTTATAGGCTGCTTTTTGTTTTGATGTTGTAACAGCATTTTCTCAGGCTTAAACCTGCAGATTGTCCGGTTGGAGTGTTGGGCTTGGATGGGGGAGGAAAACACAACAAAAACCAACCCCAAAGCAAAACCCTTTGGCTTAATTTCTTGCTTTGTGTGTGGCAGACAACCTGATCAGATTATTTTATTTTTCATTTGTGTTTTCCTGGAGTAAATCCCCCCCAAAACGCCTGTGAACAAAGCGAAGTGCAGCGCAGTGTCGCGTTCTGCTGTTGCTCAGCACAGCAGACAAATGTATTTCTCTGGGGTCACTGAGACTCCTCCTGTTAATCAATACTGTACCAGCAGTGTTCCCTTTCCAGCGAACCAGATGGGCTACTTACAACTGGTGCTGATTATTTGAACTGTGTAATTGTAACATGGCTGCGTGATGACAGTGTTTCCTGCACACACTTCAAAGGAAGGTTCCTGACAAGTGTGTCTTTACAGCGTTTAATCTGTCCTCTTTGTCTTTATGTTGTGGCTTTTGGACATGTGTTTGAAGTACTAAGAGTTGTGGGGCTTTCCCCCCCCCCCCTTACCTCCTGCCTTTCCATACATTAACAGTGCTCTGGAATGATGAAGTGTCTCCAGGGTGGGAATAAACCAGAGGCTCCCACAGTGGTGGGTTGGATTCAGTGAGTTTCAGATCCAGGCAGTGACTAAGGCAAAAAACTAGGAAGAGATTTAAGTGGCTGTGAGGAAATGGCAATATATTTTTTTTTTTAAATAGTGCACGTGGCTTTGTTTTAGGGGGAAAATATGTTGTGTGGTGGCTCGAGCCCTAACTGGGATGGGCTAATTACTCCATGAAGAAATCCTCCTCCAAGGGAAGGAAATGCTTAGGACCAAGGCTGGTTAATTACACTGTGGAAAAATAGGGAGTGATGGTTTTCTTAGGAGGTTTGCCCCTTTTTCAGCCCCTTTTCCAGCTCCATACCTGAATTTCAGGCTCCACAGTTGCCTTATAGATTGAAATTCCTCCTGGGCATTCACATTTCATGGTGGCAGACCCAGAGCAAGTAGTGGCAGGTCCTGCTGCTTTTCAGTACAGCCAAGCAAATCATACTGGGGAATATTTACATGGGGCTTGTTGTTCTGCTCCTGTTTCCTTGATAAGCTCTAGTAAAGATGTGTGTGAGGGAGAATTCCCTGGATTTGGGTTGTAAATGGCTGCAGAGAGGAACTGGTGTCTCCATAGTGAAGATTCCAGTGCTCCATGAGCAGCTCACATGTATTTCCCCCCTCCCCGATTGAACCCAGTCTGCACAGCACTGGCAGGAGTGATTTGTATGCAGCTTTCAAACATTTTTCCTCCTTCCTGCGTGAGGGATTAGCCACACGGAGCTGCGTTTTCGGGGGGTTCTCAGCCAAGTCTTACGTAATCCGTGTGCCACCGCTGCACAGCCATAAGGAATACTCCCAGCAGGGCTAAGGAGAAGCTTGTGTAGGCAATTACTTGAAATCACAAGCGTCCTGAGCAGGTTTGTGCAGCCTCAAAGTCTGAGCAAAACGCTGCCTTTAGAATCCTACTGGGAAGGGGGGTGGGAAGCTGTCAGTGCCTGTGCTCTGGAAGCTGTTTTTGAGCCTATCCCATCCTAATTTAGGCTGGTTTTGAGCCTATCCCACCCTAGTTTTCAAGCTTTCCCCGTGTGAGAACTGCTGTTTTCTGCTGTGTTTTCTCATGCAACTGTTGGGTGTTTAAAGGACTGGAGCCTGGGTGGTGGTGCCTCAATTGAGGCTGCTTGTAGGTGATGCCAATTTGTAATCTTTTATGAGGGCTTGGGAAAAAAAGAGTAAAAAGAAGCTTAAATGCTAATAGCAGTGAGAGATGTGCTCGTGGTGGAGTGTGAGTGAGCTGGGTAGGCTCCGTCAGCTGAGCTTGGGGGCTTGGAGAAATCTGCTCTAATTTCTGTGCTGCATGTGGAATGGCTAATCCCATGAAAGCCTTGCACCTCCTGACAGATGAAACGCTGCTGTTCTTCACTTATTGCAGCAAAATATTTCTTCTAGATGGTATTAGCTGCGTGGCTCCGAGGGTAATGCAATGCTTACACCAGGAAGATCTTGCTTTGATCTGACAGCTTTCAAGATCCATTTCCAATCACTGAGTTCCATTAACTCTGTTTATGATGGTGCCCTCAGACTTTTTTTGTCTGGTTTTGTGGCTCTTTGGGGTGTTAACATTGCTCTATGTATGTGTTCTCTTTAATAAACAAGGAGTAATTGGGGTCAGGAAAGGAAATAATTGTGCTAGGAGGTGCAGTTAATGATATCAGGTATTTTGGGCTTCCAAATTCTTCCTCTTTTCTTCAAATGTGTAGGATGTAGAGGAATTAGCAAATTGCCACTAAAATAGGGCAGTGGGGCAGGATGGTGTGTGTATGGTTCATTTTGGGAGGGTGGAATGAGGATGGCTGCAGGCTTGATGAGTGCTGTGGACCCTGGTGAGTAGCCTCTTCCCTCTTCTCTGGGGGAATGTGTAGTCTTCGACACGGTCCCATGTCCATCCAGTGGGATCTGTGTAGTGCTGTGTCCATCCAACAGGATTTTCATGGCCTTGTGTCTGTCCAAGGGCATCTGTATGGTCCTACATTTGTCCAAGGGGATCTCTATGGTCCTGTGTCTGTCCAACACGATTTTCATGGCCTTAATGTCTGTCCAAGGGGATCTGTATGGCCCTGTGTCTGTCCAACAGGATCTTTGTGGTCCTGTTTCTGTCTGGTGGGATTTCTGTGGTTTTGTGTCTGTCTAATGGGATCTGTGTGGTCCTGCATCCTGGAGGATGGTGCAGGAGCCCCATAGCTCAGCAGCCCCTGTGCAGGAGCTCAGGCAGCCTCCCATTTCCCTCTGCACCTCCTCCATTTGAGCACTGCCAGCACCTCATCAGGTTTCAGACCGAGAATTCGTCCTGTTTTTTCCTGCCCTTCTCACTTTTGGTGGTGGAAGGTGTGAGCTCCCAAAACTCTTTGGGTTAATCCTCATTTTCTGCAGTTCCCTGTGTGAGTAAATTGCTGTGTGCTGTTGTGAGCAGGGGCTAGAATTGCAGCCTGGGAATGCTGAGGGATTGGGAGACACTTCTCTACCGTAACGTGTGGCAGTGCTGGGGAAGGAATTAGCTGCTGTAGTCAGAAGAAAGTGCTGTTTTTTTCTAGGTCAGGGTTGAAGGCACTGTCAGGGTGGTGATGTGCAGCATATATTACCGTCTGCA
>NW_008662048.1:65489-69805 GCF_000695815.1 Acanthisitta chloris | reverse complement strand
CTGCATTGAATTATTTATCCTCTCCAAATCTGCAGGCAGCCTTTCTTCCCTGTCTCACAGCAAACCAAACTTAACCATGAATGTTTTTAGAATACATCTTGTGCTGTGAATTACTGCAGTGGCAGGAGCAGAGTATTGATCCTATGTTGCGTTTGGAGTCGGAAACCAAAGGTTACAGCACTGGATATTTTGTGGGAACACTGAAGTATTTTATCTTGCTGTTAGGTGCAAGTGTGTCTGTGCTGGTGGTGCATTTGTATGGGGCTAAAATGTCATGGGATGCAGTTTACTTGGGGAATGGAAAGGGTGGAAAACTTCGTGGTGTGTGTACAAGCAGCTTTGTCGGCTGTGTGTGAGGGGATGGATGTTTCTCCAGGGATGAGGCATCTCCTTTCCTGTCCTGTTGGATTCGAGAGGAATGTTAAGGTGGTCTTTGTTTGGGTGGTGGGATTCAGGTCCTCACTGAAGGCATTGGGTGTCTGCAGTGTGATGGGTAGACTGGGAAGGAAGAGAAGCAAAGAACAGAGGAATCTGCCTCTAATTCATTTTTCAGAGCTTGACAGCTTTGCAGGATGGAAAAGGTCTGGAATAATTTACCTTTAGAGCAGCATGAAACTGCTAAAACTGTGTCACAGGCGTGGGGAAGAATCAGAGACAGTCAAGAAGGAAGATGTTACCCTCTGAAAAATTCACCAGGATCCGGAGGCTGTGTGTCCCTGAAGGCTCTGCAGCCAGAGAGGGAGAGCTGGACTCTGCCCTCCATATCGGGATGTGAAATGAAAGGATGTGTAATTAGGAACTCCGAGGGAAAAAAAACACATTAGACAGCTTTAAAGGTGAATGGAAGCTTCATTATTAAGTACCAACTGCTTAACTGCAGCTCGTGGTGCCTCTTCCTTTCAAACCAGGCACACATGAAAGTGCTCCCCGCCCCCAGTGCTTATCGGCTTATCTGGGCAGGAGTTCAGAGCCATAAAAACTATATCCTGCTTACACCTTCCAGCCGATCCTGTGACCTGCGCTGTGTAAACAAGTTGTACCAGGAGCTCCGAACGACTAGTAAGTGGCTGCATTTCTGTAGGCTGGTTAGGGCCAGGAGGAGCCAAGATAAAGTTCCAAGGAAGTTCTCCATTGGGAATGGTCGCCTGATAGCTGCTATAGGGAGGGGGGGCAGGGCTGAGATCCTGCTGACTGTGGCAGTGATCACAGCGCGTGGAAAGCAGCAATTCTTGGGATAGACTTTACACTCTGGGGTTGGTGTTCTCCGGGTTCTGCAGGAGGAGGAGTGTTGCAGATTGTGAAATGTCAGCATTGTGACCACACACATGGACCGTACATTGACTGGATGTCAGCCTGTTTATAGATGTATCCATGGATCTTTAGGTGGAGGGATGAGACTAGCCACAGCCATGCCGGGAAGAGCTGTAGGTACTGCGGGGAAGGGGTGTGTGTGTGTGGGGACACAAACATCCTGCTCAGAGCCGTGCTCTGGGGTTGAAATACCACTGGGTGCTCCAATTACAGTGCTTGGCTGCTGCCCATAGCCAGCTCTCCTTGGTTTCATCTTGCAGCTTCATGTATCCGGGCTGGACTGTGGGCTGCAAGGAGCAAGTGTGGGATTCTGTGTGTGAAACTCCTGAGCAGTCCAAGGGTTGAGTTGCAGTAGCCAGGTTTGAAGATGGAAACCTGTTCTCCTTGTATGTTGACCTTCTTATTTCTGTGGTTTCTTGTCCCACCAGCTCAGAAGGACATGGGGAATGTGCTGGGTTTGGGAATTAGGTTGGCCGATAACTGCTCTGTCTTCTTTAGTCTCCTGCCTGTCCTGGCATGTGGCAGGGTCCTGCCTGGTGGCTCTCCTGGGCTCTGGGCTCTCTGCTCTCCACTTTGCCATCAGCCCGGAAGGCCTCTGGCTCCCTGACAGGGATCTGAGGTGCCTTGTGTTACTCAGCTGCTCTGTTGTGGGGAATTCAATTACCTTCCCCTGTGATCAGCACTGGCACTGGGATGTCAGACTGGTTCTGTGGTGAGAGCAGAATTCCTTTGAGTTAGTCCTTGTCCAGGGGGGAAGGGATCAGACAAGAAGTCAACTCCATGGCTCCTTCCTTGTGTGCTCAGTAGAGCTCCTGAGTTATGGAGCAGGAGGTCGTAGTCCTAAAATGCTGGATTTCCTGTGAGCTTCCCCTGCTTCACCCACCGTGGCATTTCTTCCCCCTCCTCTGTGTCCCTCTCCCTTCCCAGGAGCCTCATCTGCTGGAGGTTCTGCTCAGCTCTGCTCTCGCCTTGGTCCTCTTCACCCAGGATTCTTGTCTCTAATTTTAGCCCGTCTGCCTTTTGATGTTCCCTCCCGTCTGTTCCTGCCGTTCTCCTTCTCTCTGAGATCATCCTGCATCTTCCTCTCCCTCTGGGCAGGTGGGCCTTGGTTCTGCATGGTGGGAGGGAAGTGCTCGGGAAGGGAATGAAGCTGTGGTAGCAGTGAGGTGAAGGATCTGTGCTGTGGGGGCTGCTCCAGGAGTGTTTGGAATGCTGTGGTGTGCTCTATCCCTCTCCTGCATCTCCCTCACCACTCACTGTCCCTGCTTAGAGCTGCTTTTGGAATATCTGTTATGGATTCATCCTGTGTTTGTGTGATGGTGCTCTGTTCCAGGAATAGTAGTGTTGCCCTGTAGCCTGGTGTCCCTGAATCTCCTGCCTTTTCCCTGCAGGAAAGCTGCAGGCTGCCAGTTTTTTCTTGAAATCTCTGTTAGCGTGCACTTGCTTATGTTCACAGGGAAAATGAGTTTTCTATCGTGGAGGTATTCTGACACAGCCAGTTCTCCACAAGGAGTGCAGAGCCCACCAGGAAGAGCAGGGAATCTGACCTGGGAGTCTGGGAAGGCCATGGCCTGGTGGGATTCTCCTGCTTGGAGCCTCGTGAGTGCAGTGTGTGTAGCATAATCTGATTTGTGCCTGGAATATGAATCCTGGCTGTTGCAGACATGCAGCCTGGAGGGTGAGAAGTTCTTTGGTGAAAACAGTGTTCAGCCCCTTCAGTCCTGCAGTAAGGAGCTTCCCTGGAAACCCAGTCCCAGGAATTAGTGAGGTTTGCAGAGGGTCCTGGCAACTGCTGCTGCTGCAGGAATGAGTTTGGGGGTTTAGTCTAAGGTTTTAGTTTTCTGTGAGTTGTGTGGAGGAACATAAACTAAACCACAAGTTCCACCACAATGTGAGGATGGACTTCCATGGAGGGTGGTAGAGCACTGGAACAGCTGCCCAGGGAGGGCCGTGAGTCTCCCTCTCTGGACACATCCAAATGCACCTGGTTCCTGTGTCACCTGCTCTAGGTGACTCTGCCTGGGTGAGGGGGTTGGACAAGGTGATCCCAGAGGTTCCCTCCACCCCTATTCTGTGATACCCTGTGGAGGGAAGGGTGGAGGTAGCCGTGGATCAGTGACTAAAGGAGCTGAGGTGGTGATGGGAGCTCTGCAGTGAGTGATCCTGGGGGAAAGTGGAGCACGACTGGAATATATTTGGTGCTGTGCGACTTGAGTGTTTGTGGGTAACCTGAGCTCACCTGTGAGGAGTTTTGTTACCCAGATACTCCCTGACCTGACTTGCTTTTGTCAACAGTGGCTGTGGCTGCCTGGGGAGCGAAGCTTTCCACGAGGGTGGTTATGTAAAACCCTAACCCGCTGCGTTTTTCCAGCTCAGCTTTACAACGTGCACAGGGCTCCGAGTCGAACTTCAAAGCAGAGGAGTTTGCTTTATGGCTGAACCTATGAGCAGTTTTATGTGCAGGGTGGAGTGAACTCGTGGAGAAGATTGCAGTTTTCCCACTGTCATAAAAAGTTATGATCCTCATGATTCAAGTATTGTTCTGTAGGTGGAGGCAGGAGGCAGATGCAGAGGTCAGGGGGAGCGTGTGCGGAGCCAGCTCGGATGTGCCAGTGCAGTGAATGCTCCTCTGTGCTCCCACACGTCTTCAAACGAGGCCTTGTGCTCTTTCTGGGGCTCCCTCAGAAACCTGCACCTGTGTCACTTGCAGAACAGCAGAGCCTTTCCCTGGGAAAGGAACTTGGCAGGGCAGCCCTGGAAGGCAGCTCGGGGGGGCTGTTCTCCAGGGCTGTGTTTTAAACTCTTCTTCAAACGTGGCACTCGAGAGGGGAAGAGACTGAAAGTCAGTTTATAACCTCCTTTCTCTCTTTGGGCTTTTCTTTGGGGTAGGAGCCAAGTGAGTTAAAAAAACAACTAAGTGGCTGAGCCATGAAGGAGCCTGATTCCAGCTATCTTCCCTCATGCTCCAAAAGGTGTTTAAAACTGAGATATTCCCTAAAAAATGG
>NW_008662048.1:58243-65385 GCF_000695815.1 Acanthisitta chloris | reverse complement strand
TACATAATAAAAATATACAATAAATATTTTAAAAGAATTGTTTAAAATATTTATTGTTTCAAAAATTATTATTAAATATTGTGTTTATTTATTATTAGAAGAAAAATAACATTTATTTAGAAATACTCTAGAAATATTTCTGTGGCCTGTGCTGCTGTTAAACCCCAGTGGGGGATGAGACTCCCCAGCTCTGGAGTCACCACCCCAAACAGAGGTGTAAAATACCTTTCAGTTCTCACTAAGTTAACAGCTGACTAAATAAGTCACTATTCCAGTTTCAGTTAGATCTCTGTAAACTTAGCCTCTTATTTAAACCATTTTCTGCTGGGATGGGGAGGAATAAATGTGCCCTTTGTCTGCAGTCAGGAAAATGAAAGGATTGCAATGTGCATTTTAGATCTTCAGCAAATCTGTTCCCTGAGGAATGTTCTGTATGGGAATGGGCAGATACCTTGGGCAAGGTCTGTTGTTCCCTATTCTCTCAGCCTGAAGAATTTTATCCTGAATAGATTAAAACTTAGGGAAAGCAAAAAGCCTCTGATCCTTCTCTTTGGCTGATCATTAGCTGCTCCAGCTGCCGTTTGTTTGTTTTTGTAGACACATGTGTGAGTGTAAACATTTTATGGGGAATGGCCTTGCAAATGCTCCTGCATTAACATGGATTGTCATGGAGAATAATTCTCATTTAACTGTAATTTGCTTTATATTTTCCTGCCTGGTTGTCATGGAAACTCAGAGGGATGTGGCAGGGACTCCTAACAGGTTATGAATTGCCTCTCTAATGGACCTCTGTGCATCACCCTCAGCCTGCACTGGGGAACCAGAGCTGCTTGCAGGGGACACTTGGTTTGGATGAACTGGGAGATGCCTGTGGGACCTCAGCTCAGTATTGGCCTGGCTCAAGCACAGTGTGGCAGCAGGACTAGGGCAGTGATCATCCCCCTGTGCTTGGCACTGGGGAGGTCACAGCTCAGTGCTGTGCTCAGCTTTGGGCACTCACTGCAAAAAGGCCATTGAGGCACTGGAGTGAGTCCAGACAAGGGCAGCAAAGGGCCTAGAGCACATAGGGAAGGGCTGAGAGAGTTGGGGTTGGTTAGCCTTGCGAAGAGGCTCAGGGGTGACCTCATGGCTCTCTATATAGCTCCCTGACAGGGCTTAGAGAGAGGTGGGGGGATGTCTCTGCTGCCATGGCTGTAGGGAGAGGACTAGAGAGAATGACCTTGAGCTGAGACAGGGCAGAGTCAGATTGGATGTTAGGAGAAAGGTTTTCCCTGTTAGGGTGTTCAGGCACTGGAATATTGCTCAGGGAGGTGGTGAAACAACATCCCTGGAGTTGTTTAGGAGACATCTGGATCCTGTGCTGGACGATATGGTTTAGGGGTTCCAGCAGTGACAGGTTAAGGGTTGGACTCTATCTTAGAGGTCTCCTCCAACCTTGATGATTCTATGATTCAGAGTTACTGAGGGTTTCTTTCCCTTCTGCAGAAGTTCTGTCACCAGAACTGTGCATTGTGATGGTGGAATTGAGATGTATTTACTGGAATTTAATGTCGGTTAGACTCGATTTTCAAATTTCATTTTGTTTGTTGTAATAGCCTAACTGGTAACACTCTTTGGGCTCAGTGTGAGATCTGAAACGCTTGAGACAAAGCAGTGGAACATTTGTTATCCTTAGCCACTCAGGAGAAGTTGACACAGAAGTGTGTCTGTGCTCTTGGGTTTACTGTTGTGTTCCCTTTTTGCTGCCAGCAGGTACAGAGGGGGTGAAGGTGAATTTCAGTTGCCTATGTTGTCTCTGCATTTTGGGTCTGTTTTGCACCTCTTGTTTTTGCTGCATTGCCCATGGCTGCTGCTCTGAGCTGAGCCCATGTTTGCCCTTGATTTACTTCCCCTCCCGAGCCCCTGGCAAAGGAAATGCAGATATGAGTGTTGTGCCCACTGCAGCTGGTGGGAGGAAGCTGATTGTACTGCTGAGGGGAGTGAGGCCATCCCGAGGCACAGGTGGTTTAGGGCTTTAGGTACAAGCCAGAGTGTGATGGTGGTGGTGGGTTTTGTCCTTCCTGAGGGGACTGAGGCCTGGAGTGGCTCCTGTAAGCAGGTGGAAGTGGGTGGTTGCTTGTCTGTACTGTTGACTTCAAGGGTAAAGTACAACATGAACAGACATTGAGCGCCTGGAGTGTGTCCAGGGAAGAGAACAGAGCTGGGGAAGGGTGTGGAGCACAAGGAAAAGGGTCTGGAGAACTTCTGAAGGACTATGGGGGCTCAGCCTGGAGAAGGCTCAGCTCAGGATGAGCCTTCTGCTCTCTCCAACTCCCTGACAGGAGGTGCAGCCAGATGAGGTCAGGCTCTGCTCCCAGGGAACATGGGACAGGATGAGAGGAAATAGCCTCAAGTTGCACCAGGGGAGGTTTTGGTTGGATATTAGGGAAAATGTCTTCATGGAAAGGGTTGTCCAGCCCTGGCAAAGCTGCCTAGGCCAGTGATGGAGTTGCCATTGCTGGAGGGATTTAACAGCCATGTGGATGTGGCAAGTGGGGACATGGATAGTGCTGGCCTTGGCAGTGCTGGGGGAATGGTTGTATTTGGTGATCTTAGAGGGCTTTTCCAACCCAAAGGATTCTGTGATCTCTAGAATTATCAGTGCTCAGATTCCTGAGATTTTAGGATGCATTGAGAAAACAGAAGTATACTGATCTCTGCCTTTGTCCATGGCTTGCTGAATCCTTGGAAGGAGCAGCCTTCCAGCTACCAAGATAACAATCACAGTGGCATCAGTTCAAACTGAATTCACCAATTAGCAAATGATTCATTTTTGCTTAATGGAGATGAGCTCCAGGAGGGAAAACCAACTACCCAGGATCCTGTGCTCTGCACTTCCATGGCAGAAACCCCAAACTGTGACTTAGAAACATGAATTCCCTTTGCCTTCTGGATCAACCTCTTGAAAATGAGTGTTCAGTTGGGTTTTAGAGGGCAATGGGTTAGTTGGTCCTTCCTTGGCCTGTGGTGGGTTACGTAAGGCTGGATGACTCCAGCACATGGATGCCTTCCCTTGCATGTGGTCTCACAGTTAATACGTTGTGTTCTGCAATGCAGGATGAAGAAACCCAGCATGTTTTGCAGTAATGGTGTATAAACAAGTAGTGAAATATCCTATTTAAGGTGTTGTGGGGAGGAAGGACCCAGGAGGGAGTCAGGGCTTGAAGGAAGATTTTATTTTTCTTAGACCTGTACACCAGATTTCAGTAGTTTTGCCTTCCATGAGAGCGGTGAGTATTGTAAATGAGCTGTTTTTTGAGGTGTGTGAGCTCAGTGGAGTGTGTGGAAGAGCTTTGGGCATGGATGTTACTTCCGGTCCCTTGTGCATCTGTGTGTCTTTCACCGTGTGCTGTTGGTGTTCTTCTGCTGCTCACAGATGTGATTCACACTCAAAGGCCAATCTAATTTTAATAGAAATCTGAAAAAATGGCTTGGCTGTACTCAGAATTTTTGGACCTCATATAGACCTTTTGGATTTTCTTCCTTTCTTTATTATTCCTACCTGATGTTCTGTAAATACACAGACTTGGCCATTTGTGTTCCCCAGTGATAACTTCGGGGTCCCCAAATGGACCTCTGCAGAGGGTAGGTGATATCTTCTGCATTCAGCCAGTGCCTCTCTAAACTCTCAGAATTCCTGGCAATTTATCAAATAATAAACACTCTGTAATTCACAGGTTTATCTGTATTTTACTCCATTTTTGCTTCACTTCAGCCACCTGAAAACCAAGTGTTCCCTACCAAATGCTTTGTAATTTGCAGGTATTTTATTTGAGAGATAAGTGATAAAATACAGAATAGAGTGTGAAAATAGTAGGAAGCAGTCTTTGGAGCTGGTGTTGAGTTGATAATTCCAGAATCCCAGGAACAGCCTCCTGTGGGGATGAAGGGAGAGGTGTGTGAGGTGGCTCAGGTCAGGGGATGTCACTGATGGAGCACAGCTGGATGTGTTGAAAGCACAAAACACCCCCAAGGCCCCATGACCTGTAGCCTGTACAAAATAGGTGTACACAGTGGCTGGCACAGGGCAGGTTATGGTGGTGACTTGTCCCCAGGTCCAAGGCAGTGTTCCCAGCACGCTGCCAGGTGTTTTCCCAAAGGTGTGGCCCCAGAGGGTGCCTGATGCATGGCCATGTGAGCTTTGCTGTGGGTAGGAACTAATGGGTCTGAGTCACCTCTTGTGGGCTGGAATTGACTCCTGCACCTGATAATTGGGTTAAACATTCATTCCTTACTGCCAGGAAAGCAGAGTGGATTAGTGGCAGCACAGTGTGTTTGACTCTTCTGAAGCTTTGCTTTGAGGACACTGCATCAGGAACTGGACTGGCAGGATGAGGGGGAATGGCTTCCCACTGCCAGAGGGCAGGGTGAGATGGGATACTGGGGAGAAATTCCTTCCTGTGAGGGTGGTGGAGGCACTGTTACAGGTTCCCCAGAGCAGCTGTGGCTGTTCTGGAAGTTTTTCAGGCCAGGCTGGATGGACCTTGGAGCAACTTGGGCTAGTGGCAGGTGTCCCTGCTCATGGCAGGGGGTGGCATTGGGAGATCTTTAAGCTCCTTCTAAACCATTCCATGATAGTTCAAGGTTCACTTGCACTGGCATTGGGCTGGCAGCTAATATTATGTGTCACTTTATCAGAAAGTCATAATAAAGTGTTAGTTGCAGGTAATACCTTAAAAAGCCAAACTGTCCTTCTGCTTCTTTTGTTTTTGTGGACACTTGGGTTGACTCTGAGCCACTCTACATCCCCCGTCATGCCATGAAGACAGCACTGAATTGAGCTCCATGGATTGTGCTGCAGGTGTGGGAGGGAAAAACACTTCCAACACAATGCTGTGCCCAGAAACTGGTGCAAATGGGGCTGAGCCGTGGGGCAGTGGAGAGTTCAGAGGAGCTGCCGTGGGAAGAGAAATCTCTTCAGGGACTGGGTGAATTGTTTCCTTCTGCTCTGAGCAGCCTCTTAATGAGCTGCACTCTCCAGGGTGTGCAGAGATGAACCTCCCATGGCTGACTCCAGCCTGGGAGGCTTCCACCACATCACTGCCTTTGGATGGCTGGATCTAAAAATACCTCTGTGCTGCATAGCAGACTTGAGGCACGTTAATCTGCTCTCTGTGAGGAGGAGACTTGTGGTACTGGATGAACTACTGTGCAAATGGTGTTTTTTGCTGTGCAGTATAACCAGTTTTCTTCTTCCAGTAGAAATATGTTGTGGAAATCATTGTTCTGGTTGGAATTCCCTCTCTGACAACAATAGCAGCAGCGGGGTGGGGTGGCTTGGAATTGTTTAATGAGGAAAAGTTTTGGAGGAGCAAGCTCTCCCAGGTTGCGCCACGTGGTTCCTGCTCGCCGTTCAGTCTCCGTCAGGAGCAGCAGCATTCCCACTGCCTGCTCCTGAGATATCTCTGACTGCTCCTGGTTCTTCAAGCACAGCTGCGTAAGGATGGATCTGGTCTGCCACATTCTCCCCTTCAGCTGGGTTCATTTGGGTGTGAGTTGCCATGGGTGAGGAGGGATGAAACCTGCCAGGCTGACACCTCTGAGCAGCACTGGAGTTCTGCTCCCTCTGTGTGCAGTGATTCATCCCCAGGCACACAGCTCTCTGCCCCCAATACCTCTCTGGAGCTTCAGACGAGTTCAGGGGCTGTGCTGCAGCGTTCCTGGCTGCAGACTCGGCCCTGGTGCTGCTGTTTGCTCTCAGCCTTTGTGTCCTGGTAACTTGTGTGAGTATTGAGGGTATCAGGAGCACGAGGGCCAGTTTGGACCCAGCACAGAGGGCTGGGGTTGAGACTGCTGCCTGGTGTTGAACAACTCTGGAGCCGATATTCTTGCTGCGAGTTCCAACTTGAATTGTTGCTGTTGGTGCCAGTGGGAAGCTGCACTGGGGCGTTTGAGGTCTGAGCTACAGAATGACTTGCAGCAAGGGTTGCGTAAGCACACGGAGCTCTGCCCTCGCTGCTTTGTTTGCTGTGTGCTCTGAGAGACACAGCGTTTGCCTCTCCAGCTATTTAACATTCACAGTGTATTCTCCTCCTTTGATGTTTGGCTTACCTTGACAGGCTGAGAGCTGGGCTTGTTCAGCCTGGAGAGGAGAAGGCTCTGGGAAGACCTTAGAGTCCCTTCCAGTGCCTAAAGGGGCTCTGAGAGAGCTGGAGAGGAACTTGGACAAGGGCCGGGAGGGACAGGGCAAGGAGGAATGGCTTTAAACTGAAAGAAGGGGAAATTTAGATGGCATAGTAGAAATTCTTCTCTGTGAGGGTGCTGAGGCACTGGCACAGGTTGCCCAGAGCAGCTGTGGCTGCTCCATCCCTGGGAGTGTTCCAGGCCAGGTTGGATGTGGCTTGGAGCAACCTGGGCTAGTGGAAGGTGTCCCTGCCCATGGCAGGGGATGGCATTGAAAGATCTTTAAGGTCCTTCCAGCTCAAACCATTCCATGATGTTGACCCAGGAAATCACCTGCTGCATCTACTGGACTTTTCCCTTCCCCACCAGCTCGTTTTCCCAGCACATGCTGCTGCTGCTGCTGATCAGCACAGGCTCACTCACAGGATGCTCAGACAACCCAAACCATTAGTAAGGAAACTGTCTTTAAAATATGGATGGCATTAGAGGGACTCAAGCTTAAAATTAGAAAGTGTTTATGATGCACAGTTGTAGTTGTTTACCTTGAACCATAATTATCCTATTTCCTGAGTTAAAAACGTCACGTCAGCTTGCTGAGGCAAGATTTGATGACAAAGGGATTGTTTTTAGCCACCAGCAGAGAACACTTCAAATGTGTGTCTAAATATGATTTTATAACCTAAAGTATAGCACACTCAGGATTTTAAATTGGCTCTGGAAGGTGCGTGGGCTTATGGGTCGGACGTTTGGCCAGGGATCAAGGGACTGGGCTTAATCCTGACTCTGTCCTTTTGTCCTCTGAGCGCTTTCCCTGCCACCCTCTGTGCTGTTTGTTTGCACGGGGCTGTGCTGGGAGGGAGGGCTCTGCCCTGGCACTGTGTGCTTGGGGATTTGCCTGGGGTGCGGCTTGGTAGCACGGCTGGAATTGGGTCAGGTTGCTGCACCCACCACCCCCCCTCCAGCCAGGGGGCACAGCCAAT
>NW_008662048.1:51339-58197 GCF_000695815.1 Acanthisitta chloris | reverse complement strand
CGTTTTGTGCTGGACTGGCAGGGTCAGCTGAGGGAGGGAGGGAGGGAGAAGCTAGGATCCAGCAGCTCAGTGAGGGCAGAGCCTTCCCTGCTGGGGTACCTTCATCCTCATTGAATAGTTTGGATTGGAAGGAGCCTTTAAGGGTCATCTAGTCCAACCCCTCATTAGTGAGCAGGGATGTCTTCAGCTGGATCAGGCTGCTTAGAGTCATGTCCAGCCCACCCTTGGATGTTCTCAGGGATGGGACATCTCCCTCTCTGGGTAACCTGTTTCAATGTTTGACCACCCTCACTGTATAACATTTCTTTCTTATAGTTCATTTAGGTTGACTTCCCTTTGGTTTCAAGCCATTACCTCTGTTCTATCATTAGGTAGATAGATTGAGCCTCTCTGAGGCTCTGGGGACAGACAGACATGCACAGACAGACACTTGACTCCCTTATTTTATTTCCTCACAACCTGTTCCAGCCCCACTTTCTGTACCTGAGTGAGATAACTGCTCCTTCCTCACCTGTACCTGCTGCTGCCAGGATGTTCCCTCTCAGGAGAATGGCAAGTGGGAGGGGAGCAGCTTCTTTAGTGCTGACAACTGCTGCTTAAACCTGTTCAGGGCTTAGAATAGAAGGGGGAAAAAATCAGTGGAAGCTGCAGCTGCTTTCAATGTCTGTGGGATTTTTTAAAGACTCTTTTTATTTTGACCTTAACTTGCCAGACCCCAGACAATAGGGGAGGGAAGCTGTGTGGAAATCAAGGAGGTGCTTCCTGTCTGCTCTCTGCTTGCTGTGTAATTTGAGGCGATTGTAAGGCACTTGGAACTCAGGAACTGAAGACTTGAGCACATTTTGCAATTACATTTTTCATGGTGCTTTCTGGGGACCGCCTGGGCTGTCCAGCCAGGGCTGTGGCAGGTAGCACTGTCTGGTCCTTGTGTGTACCTGGGTGTGAGGCTCTGAGTGACCCCTGCATACCCTTAAAAAACCCTTATCTGAGTTTTTCAGTTGTCTGGTTGTAACATTCCTGTGACCGCACAGTTTTCTAGCCTGGGGGAGTTGTATTGTGCTGCACAGAATCCAACCAAAATCCACTCCATGGATATGTCTGCTCTGTTTTTCCCTCTTTGAGGAAGACGCTGCACATTCTCAAAGACTGAGCAGTGACTTCCTTGACTCCTCCTTGGCTAATTAGTGTGCTTTAAACTGGGCTGCTTGCATCCCAGTCACCAATCAGCTTTCAGAAAGGAGAGGAAATAGTTCAGATATTAATAGTTACCTGTATCCAATTTGCCACTGAATTGCATGGATGCAAATGTCTGGGACTGCAGAGGTGACAAATGTGTCTGTCACTCTGTTTTCTTCTGGAAAATGGTCTATGCTTTCTCAGTGTGCTAGAATTGAGCACAGAATAAGAAGTGCAGGCTCGTATCTTAAATAAAGTGGAGCTCATCCTGGCCCAGTGGCATTGTTCACCCTCCTCCTTCCCTTGGGAGAATGTTCAGAGGGAATTGAGTGGAGCTTCCTGGTGAAGTTCCAAGCAGGGATTCAGTCTGGTGATGGGAAGGGTGTTTGTCCCACATCCTGCTGGCATTCAGGAGGAATGGAAAGGAGAAGGTACCTGAACTATGGCAGCAGCTGAGGTCTCACTTTAAATTGGGGCTTTAATTCCAGAGAACATCCTTCTTGCCTTCATTGGGTTGGTGAAGGCCAACAAGGAGCTTAATCCTCATGCCTGGAAGTGGACAAGGCCAGGTTGGATGGGGCTTGAAGCTTGGGCTAGTGGAAGGTGTCCCTGCCCTTAGCAGGGGGTGGAAGTGGTTGAGCTTTGAGGTCTTTCCAACCCAAACTATCCCATGATTCTCTGATTAATTATGACCAATTGGAACTTCAGGATTCTTTAGCTAGGCTGAAGAGCTCCTGGGGTTTTGGAGCTTCTGAAGACAGGTACCACTTCTGTCTGCCTTCAGAACTCGCCTCTGAGTGCCCCTTTGGCATGTTGGTGTGTGCTGCATCTTGCAGCCTTCAGAGCTCACATGGGAGAAACCCCCACGTGGCCCTGGGGTTATTTTTAAGTGCAGGCAGTCAGTTTCTGGGCAAACCTGAGCTAGAAACCTGTCAGCTCCATTTGTTTGCCAGCTGAATCCATTGCAATTCTTTTATAGGTACCTGTGGGCAGGAGTTGGGTCATCTCCAGGCTGGTTTTGGTTAAAAACATCTATTCTGTAGCTTTTGAGTATACATTGAGTTTTCTGTGTTTGAAGTTTTCTAGCTGTTGATGAATTTCCATTAGTTTCCCCATAAACCTTTCTAATTGTCAGTGTGAGGCCCTGGACAGTTCCAATGCCTGACAGCCCTTTCCATGAAGAAACTCCTCTGAACATTGCTCTTCATACACTCTGTTGTCTGACTAGAATAATTGGGTTGGATATTTACTCCTTTCCAGGTGAGGCTCAGCAAATGCTGAGGACACAGAGGTTGCATCATCTTGTTTTCATGTGAACTAGAACTAATCATGGAACAGTTCTGCTTGGAATATCCACTGTGCATGCTGTGTGTTTTCCAAATGGCTTAGGAATTAACAGCTTACTCTACTAAAATAAACAGCTTGAGGGTTCTGTGGATGATGATGAAGTTTCTGGCTGGCTAGTGAACCAGTTCAGGTGGTTCGAGAGCTGCTGCTGGTCTCTGCTGAGGGTTTCTTGGGAGAACATCCTCATGGGCTTGTTGTGGATCTTCATGACTCTGTGTCCCAGTGAGAGTGCTGTGTTCTCCCAAAGCCACACAAATCTTTGTTTTGCATGTGCAGGTCATGCAACAAAGTAATGAAGTGATGATGCATCTATTTGGTAGCGGCTCAGCCAGGCCGAGAAGAGCCAGGAGTCTTAGGGAATCACATTTCATGTTGGAGCCTTGAAAAGAAAAAGTGGCAAGGTCTGGAAGATGATTTGGACTGACAAATAGGGGTACCTGTAGCTTCCCTGGGCTGCTGAAGGGGCAGTGAACAGCTCTTTGGGTGTTTAACCTTTTTCTTGTTTCCATCCATGGCAGAGAGGTCACTGGATGGAAGTTAACACTGTTGTGGAGCAAGTGCTGCTTGTGTAGTGAAGACTTCTTTATCTCTTTGCTGGTAGATTTCAGGAGGAAATTCCTCATGGGAAAGGCTGTAAGGCATTGGAAGGAGCTGCCCAGGGAGGAGGTGGTGGAGTCACCATCCCTGGAGGTGTCTAAGGAATGACTGGATGTGGCACTCAGTGCTCTGGTCTAGCTGACAAGGTGGTGATGGGTCACAGGTTGGACTCGATAATCTCAGAGGTCTTTTCTAACTTCAGTGACTCTGTGATAAAGTTCATAATCTCTAAGACATGTCACTTTTAAAGCAAGAGGAGGGATTTTAACTCAAGCAAACTAAACCATTACATGGAAAACGGAGTCTTGTCTGTGCTTGCTGGTGCAGACAGTCCAAGGCTGCTTGAAGAGATCCAAACAGCTCTGTTTTGACTTAATACTTTCCACTTCTCAGCAAAGCCACAGAAGGGAGGTGAGGGTGAAGAAGGAGAGGAGGGAACACACTCCTGTGTTTCCAGCACTCCTAATTAAGTGCACAGAACTGAAAAGTCTGGTTCAGTAGAAACTGTTGGGGCTTGCTCAGCTCTTGTTGCCACATCATGCCAAAAAGCACTGAGTTCCATCAGGGCTTGGGGTTTTCAGGCTCTGCTGACAGCCCCAGGGTTTTACCCTGCCAAGTGCCTTTCAGGCTGCTGTCGTGGAACTTTCCAGGAGAAACGAGAGGTAATTTTAGAGGTTGGCAATTCCCAGATATCCTTGATGGTAGTGAACTTTAAATACCTGATATGGAGAGACTTGATAACCAGTAATGAGGTTGGCATGTCCAGGAATTCAGAGTTCACTGCTCAGTGCCTGTTGTGTGGCTCCAAGGGATAGAGTGAGTGAAATGTTCAGCTGCTGCTGATAATTATTTTTTAGTTTAATGCAATTCAAACATTTATAGTGTAAAAGGCTTTAACTGCTTGTTTTTTTTTGACACGGGTCTTGAGGAATATGTGAAACCCATTGAAACTGGTTATTGTGGTGAGGCACAGGTTGCCCAGAGCAGCTGTGGCTGACCCATCCCTGGAAGTGTTCCAGGCCAGGTTGGATGGGGCTTGGAGCAATCTGGGCTGGTGGGAGGTGTCCCTGCCCATGGCAGCAGGTGGGACTGAATGATCTCAAAGGTCCCTTTTAACCCAAACCATTCCATGGTTTGTCATCACATATCCTGACCTCTCTTCATTCACTGAGGGTCTCCAAATAACTTGATCATTCCTGAATTTAGGCTCCTGTCAGCGCCCAGTTCCTTGTGGACTATGTTGTCCATGTCAGATTTTGAGCTAAAACACCTACAGGACAGTTTGGTTCCACAGAAGTTGCATCTTTCCCTTCCTTTGTGCTAGTTGCAGTGGGACAAGCTGAGCCTTGGGCCTTCAGCCTACACAAGTGTCTTGATATGTGTTTTTGGGACAGTATCAGGTTACTTTGTGTTTTTATCAAGTGGCACTGACAACAGGAGCCTTGAAAACTGTATATCTCAGCATACCTGCTACCTGCAGGGCAAAATAAAGCAACTTTAAGACCAAGAATATATTACCTACTTCAGTTCTGAGAGAGACCAAATTAAATTGTACTTGATGCTACAATTTTGTCACAATCAAACCCACTGAAAGAGTTTTTTTTAGGACTAGCGGAATTCTCTCAGCACATGGGTGACTGGTGCTTTATGAGCATAGCTGGTATGTGATTTCTGGGGAATGTTTCAGTCCCAGTGCAGGGCACTGCATCTGGAGCCATGGCATTTATCTCCAGTTCACAGGGATTTATGAAAACTGCTCTTCTCCCGGACTTTGGGTTGCCAGTGCAACACCTCTCTGTTCCCTCCTCTTTCTAGAGAGTTCTGAGTGGTGTGGAGTGGTCTGGGGGTGCTTTTCCAGGCTCCTGAGTGGTCTGGGGATGCTTTTGCAGGCTCCTGAGTGAAAGTGGCACAGATCTGATGATCTTTACCTAACCATAGGTCCCTCGAGGGGCCAGGAAAGCTTTCCTGCTGTGTTGGGCATGGCTGTTCTTGACTCTCACTGGGATGGAGTGAGCAAACCTATGGAGACAGGTATTTCTGCACTGTTTCTGCATAGGTGGCACTTTGTTTTCTTCCCCAAGCTTCAGCACTTGGGATTCTTATCCCACTTGGGTGCTATAACCAGGCAGGAATTGAATCCCTGTTGTTGCAGCAGGAACCTATGGATATTTATGGAATACATGTACTTGACGATAACTCTGTGGGGTTTGTAGTGCTTCTGTGGGTTCCTCCCCTTCCCCCAACCTCCATTTTCCCAGATTCTGGAATTGTGATGGGATTTGAAGCATTTGTCCCTGTTTCAACAGGTGAAAGCTCAGTTGTTGTACAGTGTCAGGCTGTGCTGAACATGCCTATGGCGTGCATTGGAAACCACTTCTGGATTTTCCCTCTCTCCAAATTTGTTGTACTCATTCCTTTTGGATTCTGTGTCGGAGGTAATGGAGCTGATCCGAGAGTACAAGCTCCTGGTGCCTGTGTGCTCCTGTGTGGGTTTGCACTGAGTCCTGGAGATGCCTCATTGAAATTCTGTCTGTTCCTGGCATTATTGTGAGCGAAGCAGATGAAAAAGGCTCTCCTACTCCCGGGAGATGTTCTTCCATTCAGAAGTTGGTCTGAACCAGAATCTCAGTCTCATCCTGATATCCTGTTATGCTGCTTAGCTCTGGAGCACTATGAAATCTGAATTGATGGAAGTCTGACTTGGTATCAAAATACAGCTCCTGACCTCAAAGAAGCACTAGTGAGAAGACATTCTTGCTGGTGGGAGGGTTGGCCTCTGGATTGCTTGGGATGAGATTTCAGCAGCAGCTTCTGTCCTGCTCTTTGTGCGATGGAGGTTGAAGCAGAACCTTTCTGCATTATTGATAAAACTGAGGAACACTGAGATGTATAAAAGCGTTGACTCTGAGCATGTTTTTCATAGAGACCCTTGTAAGGGGCTCTGCATCTGCTCAGAGCTGATGTGGTTTATTCTTTCAAGGAAGGCAACTCCCACCTTGCTGCTGGGACCAGTTGGTGTTCTCCTGCTGTGTCCCAGCTCTGAGCCACCGCGATGGGAATGGTCTGGGGTTGACCTCAATGCCAGTATAGTGTGTTCTTCAGGTCACAGCTTGGGATTGTAAAGCTTTTTCCACCTTCAGATACTGTTTCTGTAAAGCTACAAGATACTCTGTTATTAAGGAAGTGAGAATTATCTAATTCCCAGTATTTTCAGCACCAGCAGAAGTTGTACCATTTGCTCTGAATGTGATGTTCTGTTCTGTGTGTATGTGCAGCAAAAATCACTGATTTGGGGAACTTCTGAGGGCTCTGTGGTCAGTGTTAGGATCAGGAGTTGGTGGGAAAACGTAGAGGTTGAAACACATTTATTTATTTATTTAGTGGAACTGTTTGCTTTCCCAGAGTTACCAAATTGCTTCATGTTATCATAAAATGAAGTGTCTCAGGGCTTGAAATGTTGACCCAATTTGAAATCAGAACCTGGTTATCTGGAACACTTGAAGATTTTGTATTTATATGACCATTTCAAGGCAAAGGAAGACGAACATGTGCCATGTTGCACTGCAGGATGGATCCTGTGTAGGGATCAGAGCTTTGTCCATGGTCAGCTCTGCACCTTCCCAGAGGGAGAACAAAGGCAGTGATGATTGTGATGTGATACATTTTCATCAGCTAAAACTAAGAAAATGGGATGGATAAGGGTTTAACATCATTAGGCATAATGTAGCTTTTGGAAGT